>NC_139628.1:16853697-16921197 GCF_964638095.1 Poromitra crassiceps | reverse complement strand
GGGATGATCAAAGCCTGTGTTGAGGGTCACACAAACAAAAATGCAGTCTTGAAGCTAAATAAATCCAAAACCAATGAGTTATTTGAGTTATTTAAATTTCGACTTCAATGTAGCCTTTTAGTCATAAAGATTATTGAAAGATATTCCATATTGCAGACTTAAAGTCATTCTGATTCTGATTCTGATTCTGAAATGCTATAACAGAAGTGGAGTATTGGCCAGAATATGACATGAACATTTGGACACTTATTCAGCGGGTATCTTGCATGTTGCGTTCAGGTGCACTGTGTGTGTATTAAAATTATTATTAGTTTTTTTTTTTTTTGCAATTCCATCGCGGGCCACACAGGTGGCGGCCGCGGGCCGCATCCAGTCGTATTTTGCCCATGTGTGATCTAGCCTGACCACAGAGCGGCTAGAGATGTTTAATACATTTTTTAATTCTTCCACATCCCCTCTTCCCTTTTTAGAGTGT
This sequence comes from Poromitra crassiceps, assembly GCF_964638095.1. Taxonomy (NCBI): domain Eukaryota; kingdom Metazoa; phylum Chordata; class Actinopteri; order Beryciformes; family Melamphaidae; genus Poromitra; species Poromitra crassiceps. Next base: position 16,920,722 of record NC_139628.1, on the reverse strand, counting down.
ATTTTAATAGGCAATACATTCGATCATTTTTAATTGTAAGACCGGGTCCGCCTGAGTGTATTCGCACCACCACTTTTTTCATATTGTATTGTATTGTATTTGTATTGTTATTGTATTGTATTGTATTGTATTGTATTTGTATTTGTATTTGTATTTGTATTGTAGATAGATAGATAACAGAGAAACTAATGATCAGAACAGCCATTATTTTACATTCTCTGTTAACCTTTATGAAATCATTGTGAATTTTAACAATTTTTAACAATCAATTTGCTGGGAACCCCATCAAGTACTCCTGGTGGTCCCCGGACGGTCCGGGAAGTAGGGGTGCTGCAGCACCCATAGATTTTTTTTTATTTTTTATTTTTTACAAATGTAATTAAAAATATTTTGCAGTGCACTAGATTCCTTTCTTGTTTAAGAATGTTTCAGGAAATGATTGCATTATTGATATACTGAAAATGTAGCCTATTTAAATAGAATGATCAACAATAACAATCAAGGAAGTTACATGCTTGTAGGCTATAGAAGAAGAAGAAGCGCGCATGCACGCACATGTTGTGTTGAACCAACCAACAACCAATATGAATTGTTTAATCTGGCAATAAAGAAATGTGAGCTATTTTAATAGCCTACTCAAAAATGCACCTCCCACTATACAGCAAAGAGAGGAGTCAATGTTTCTTGATATATGCCATTCAGATCAGAATAATTAGTCTAGTCATTAAGTTTGCTGATAATATTTCTATCATGTTAAGTCTGTGTCATGTTAACTGGTGTATTCAGAGCAAATAGGGAGATATAGAGCATTATCATCATGCTATATATCTCCCTCTTTGCTCTGAATGAGTGAGAAAAGGAGAAAATACTGAATAATTACATCACAACAGTATCCTAATGTTAATTTAAAATGAGATATTCCTCTAAATATGGCAAAAAAAAACGTAAAAAAAAAAAAAAAAACGTCACATTTTCACAGAGTCCCTTCCTCCCAGCACCCCCTGCTTAAAGTGACTTCCAGCGGCCCTGCCCGGACCACACATTGAGAACCACTGCCCTAGGATCAATAAAGTGCAATCTGATCTTATCTCTAATGACACATCATGAGAAATGGAAACATCTCAGGAGAAAAATACAGGGAGTCTCAATACTTAGCTAAGTTCATTACGACCTATAATGAATTTGGCCAAGTGTTAAGATTTCTTTGATGGATGAGGTCATCGATAGATGATCACATACAGACCCCCTACAGACGTCAATTTTGTTGAATGATGCAGACATAACTCATACTAACTACTACGTCTTTAAACAGGGGAAGTCCACACTCATACTAACTATAACACCTCTTTAGGGGAAGTCCACATGGAGTTTCTGCTTTGTTTTCAGTGTCTGCTCTCTCATCACAGCTGCTAAGCATTCATGAAAATATCTACATGTAAATCTACAGGACTCTCCCAAATCAATTTAACACATACCGGTTACTATTGAATGCTTCCTGCTTTGAACAGGAACTTCCATCTTTCTTCCTGAAGTGCTTCCCTGTTTAGAAACAAAGAAGCTGCTCATCTTGTGCTTATGGGAATATTTTTCTTTCATTTCTTGACTTATGGTAAATGTTGAAGAATGGGAAATGTATAGATTTCCTGGGAAACCCGTTCATTTATTTCCCAACAGACCGGTAAATCTCTAGCTACATGTCCCCTTGCAATGTTAAAAATTCTGTTGTGGAAATGTATGCAAATTAGTATTAGCATATAAGTAGGTAATGCCTCATTGGCATATTTAAACATACGTTGGCTCTATCGTTGCAGCCGCGCAGTTTCTAGGCCGAACGCCAGCCGCAGCGCAAAGCAGTGGGCGTGGAAAGGCGCACTTGATATCTTGGTATCGGCGCTAAACTCAGCCTCAACCATTATAACCACGCCTTTTAAGCGTAAAATTATGCATTGTCCGCTCATTGGAGAATTGCAGGGAAGAGACACACGCTTGCCTTTTAAGCTCCAATTCCTGGACAAATCCGGTAAAACCAGACAAAGCCAAGGGCTCCGCCGCCCCCCCCTCCCTTCATCCGGTCTGTCTATCTCCATATATAGGCTATTATTCCATATTATTATGCTTCTCAAACCAATAACTGCAGTTAAAATACTGCAAGCATGTAAATACGCTACACTATAGCAAGACCAAAGTGAAAATAATTTCTAAATGCATCTGATAGAAAAAAATATTGCCTATGGCTGGATGTCATGAGATTAGATGGCCAGAATGATATCGTTTTATCTCTCCTCCCCCACTGCACGATGCAACATCCTCTGAATGACACCTATCACTTTTACTGGATCTGATAACTTAATTCTATTTAATTTACAGGATTTTATTATTGAGTAATAGTATTTTATTTGGCCTATATATGCGTCCCCCCCACCCCCTGCCCACAGGCTCTGACAAATATGTTCATTCTCAATAAAATCTTCAGTAATCAATCAGAGGGGCTTTAAAAGCCAGATTGGCAGCAGCTGGCGCAGTGTGATCAATATGGCAGACCAAAACCGATCCACTAAATTCACAGCTGAGGAGAAGATGGTGCTGGCGAATCAGGTGATATATCTGTCCACCATTCATTTTGAATAGCTACAAAACAACTCTTTACTTAAGTTGTTTATTCATCTATCCATTCAGGTTCAAATGTACCATCGCGCACTGTTTGGGGAGGAGAATTACCCCGCCGACGCCCCGCGCCCAGTCCTGGACCGCCTAAGTGAGCCGCCCCAGGTGGCCGTCTATGCGCTGCGCTTGTTCAGCACCTCGGACAGCTCCGCTGCCACAGACGGGGGAAACATTTGGAAATAATTATAACTTTCTATGCTTTGCACACAGAAAAAATAAATACAACAGACAATTCTGTAATGAATAGCTGTAATGAAGAGTGGGGTTTGAAGAAGCGCTACACAACAGTTGATCCAGTTTCTCTCTCTCTTTCTTTCTCTCTCCCTTTCTCTCACATTAAACGATATACATGCCTATAATGTCAATTATCTGAATGAAATAATAATACATATTAATTAGGAATATTAGTAATATTAGTAGCCTAGCTAATTTCGGGGGGGGGGGGGGTAATAAAACGTAGAGCTATATTACACATAAATGGGGATTATTATGATAGCCTAAACTAAATTTATGAAACTGCATTACAGCTTCACCCAAAAAGCCTGAGAAGGGTTGCAATCTTATATTCTATTGTATTCTAAAGTATTTTTTTCTATATATTGTATTCTCCATTCACTTTCCTGTCCCCGGTGCACAGAATCCTGCTTTAGGCCAGCTTTTCAAAAGCGCAAAGCGCTAAAAGTCGGCCAGGTCGGAAGATGGCTGGAAGATAGTAGTACGCCGGTATTTAGCGCCGCCACGCCCACTTCGGCGCATTCAGGGACTCCCCCACGCCCATTCGGCCTAAAGCGCATTTGGCAGCCTAAAGCCTATTGCTATTTTCCCGAAACAGGCGCAAGGCACGTTTTTTTGCGTTTAAGGCCCGTTTTAGCGCCGAAGGCCTGTGGGAGAATAGGGACCACAATTTGCGAAGACAAATACAATTTTCTTTATAATTAATGAAAGTAGTCAACTTGGTAAGTCTCATGGTGATATCTTCTATTAGTTTATATATATATATATATATATATATATATATATATATATATATATATATATATATATATATATATATATATATATATATATATATATATATATATATATATAAAGGGTGTCTCGCCAAATGGTTATAATAATAAAATTAGGCTCCCTAGGGTTTAAAAGTGGAAGCTTAGAAATTAGGAAATTGATTTTCATAATTTTGGGCAGATCACACTAAACACTAATATTTTCATGTTTATTGTAAATGTGCTGCTATGTTTGGTTTGAATAATAGACTCAGGTACAGAGTTTAGTGAAACCACAGCTAGGGCTGAAAATGTAGGAACTTTATGAAGGAAAGATGTATACTTAGGATGAAAGAGTCCATCACATGACACAAGTGATGAAGTGTAAAAAGGCAACAATCTGGTGTGAAACTGAATAATCTTTCTACTGTCCCACTGCAGCTGTCAACACTCTGCCTAGCCCCTTCAATTAGAATCCCCAACACCCAAACTAAACTTAAAATGGCACTCTGGAATGTACGGTCTCTAACAAATAAATATTTTATTATAAATGACCTCATCCAGGACAGAAAACTGGATTGTTTGTTTTTAACAGAAACCTGGTTGGCGATGGATGGCCAGGCTGTGCTTAATGAAGCCACCCCTCCTAATTTCAGCTCAGCCTACTCAACCAGAAATGGCCTGAGAGGGGGAGGCACGGCCAGCATCCTCTCCTCCTCATTAAAACATAAAGAATTAACTTTTGGCCATTTCACATCATTTGAATATCATGCAGTCCTTTTAAAGTGCAAACCTAATATTGTTGTGGTTACAATCTATAGGCCGCCCAAACACAACTCAAACTTTTTAGATGAATTCTCGGAACTACTGTCTATCATTTATGCCAATCACAATGATGTTGCTGTGGTGGGTGATTTTAATTTGCATATTGATAACCCACAGATGTCAAAACGTTGGATTTTATTAATTTATTGATTTCCCTGGATTTCACTCAGCACCTTAATCAACCCACTCACAAACATGGTCACACCCTCGATCTTATTATAACTCGGGGAGTTTCCATTGATATTACAGCTGTTACTGATTTTACTATCTCTGACAATTTCTGTATATTTTTTACTGTTTTAGCTTGTAATGAGGTTAATGTCACTGAATGCACTTTTAAGAAACGGCACATTGATTCTGATACACCTCGGCGCAGTTTCTAGGCCGAGCGGCAGGCGCAGATCAAAGCAGTGGGCGTGGAAAGGCGCACTTGATATCGTCGTGCTGGCGCTAGATGCAGCCCAAAGCATTACAACCACGCCTTTTAGGCGTAAAATTATGCACCGTCATGCTCATTGGATAAGTGCAATAAACGAATCGCACGCTTGCCTTTTTAGCTCCAATTCCAGTGATCCCGCAAAACCAGACGAAAGCCAAACGCTCTGCCCCCCCCCCCCTCCCTTCATCCAGCCTGTCTGTCTGCATTATAGGCTATTATTCCATATTATTATGCTTCTCAAACCAATCTAACTGCAGTTTCAATACTGCAAGCATGTAAATACGCTACACTATAGCAAGATCAAAGTGAAAATAATGTACTAAATGCATCAGCTAGAAAAATATAGCCTATTAGATTGGTGAAAGTTTGTCCAGAAAGATATCGTTTTCTCTCCCCTGCTGCAGGTAGAATGATGCACATAAATATACCCTACATTATGTAAAGTCATTGCATAAATGTGTTTTTATTGTAAAACTAAATGTGGAGTAGGGCGAAGTTATTGGAGCGCACATCACAGTATAGCAGATGACAGTAGAAGCTTCCGAAGCGCGTTCCGCTGTCACTTACCTAAATCACGTTAAGTCCACACAGGGTATATATAGGCTCAAGAGGACATATATGTTTCACATAGGGTGGTGTTTCATTTCATGTTTTATTTGGTCCAATATTGAAATGTTCGACAATTGCAGGTTGTCTTACCATTACACATTATTTTAGATCTACCTTTTATATCTATTTCGGCTCTATTTAGTAGCGAAATGGAGGACCCAATTGCATGCTGGGAGTGGACATTCACAGGCAGTAAACTTACAACTGCTATTTCCTATGGGAAGCTGGGTGCTGCTATGTGTTGTGTCTGTTTGCGCGAGGGAGTCAGAGAGAGAGAGAGAAGGGTGACTCAGAGGCAGAAGAGCACTGGCGCACTGAATAGGCCTGGTTTCAGAGAGAGACAGAGAAGGGTGACAGGGGAGAGGCACAAGTGCACTGGCGCAGTGAATAGGCCTGGTTTTCAAAGGCGCAAAGCGCTAAATTTAAGGCAGGTGCCAAGATATCAGTACGCCGAGATTTAAGGCCGACACGCCCACTTTGGCCCATTCTGGGACTGCGCCACGCCCATTCGGCCTAAAGCGCATTTGGCAGCGTAAAGCCATATTGATATCGTCCCAAAACAGGCGCAAGGCACGTTTTTTTGCGGTTAAGGCCCGTTTTAGTGCCGAAGGCCTGTGATCTTTTTATGTCTGTCTTTCAAAGTAGCTCTACTTGCCTCCATCCTACCTGTGATGACACGGTTGATTGTTTTTGCAAAAGACTAAGAGAAAGCATGGACCACGTAGCTCCTCTCAAAGTCAAGAAAGTTACTAGTAAACCCAGGGCCCCCTGGAAAAGCAGTGAAACAGCTGCTTTTAAAAGAGTGTGTCGAAGGGCAGAACGTAAATGGAGGAAAACAAAACTGCAAGTCCATTTCAATCTTTTAAAGGAAAATATTTTAAATTATAACCAATGCATCAAAGTTGCTAGGCAAGCTTACTTCTCTGATATAATCGCCAAAAATAAAAACAACCCCCGTATCTTATTCTCAACTGTTGACCGAATAATAAACCCTCCACTTTCAATACAGCCCGATCTGCTTTCTACAGCCAAATGTAATGAATTCGCCCTGTTTTTTAGAGACAAGATAACAAATATAAGGACTGCTATTTCCACAAATCGTACTGGTGAGCATGCAGAAATCCTCCCTGTCTCTCCTCCGACAAGCTCGTTTAGTTCTTTTAACCTTATTGATGAAATGCTTTTAAACAAAGCAATCAACAGTCTTAAATCTTCTACCTGTGCTCTTGATCCAATCCCGACTAGCTTCTTCAAAAATGTTTTTACATGTTTTTCTGGTGAATTATTAACTTTAATCAACCACTCCCTTCAAACGGGCATTTTTCCTTCCACCTTTAAAAGCGCCATAGTCAAGCCCCTTCTTAAAAAGAGCAACCTAGACCCTTCCAATCTTAACAACTACAGGCCTATCTCTAACCTTATGTTTTTAGGTAAAATCATCGAAAAGCTCGTTTTCTGGCAACTATCGGATTATCTCTCCACATTCTCCATCCTTGATGAATTCCAGTCTGGCTTCCGTGCCATGCACAGGACTGAGACTGCCCTGATAAAAGTGGTAAATGACATCGGAGTTAACCTTGATAAAGGCAACCTCTCTATCCTAGTCCTGTTAGACCTCTCCGCCGCCTTTGATACGATTGATCATCAGATCCTTCTCTCTAGGCTCAGTTCATGGGTTGGTCTCTCACCCACTACCCTGAACTGGTTCAGAACCTATCTCTGTGGCCGTGAATACTCAGTCTATATAAATGAATTTTCCTCAATGGGAGTTCAAAGTCCGTGTGGTGTGCCCCAGGGATCCATCCTGGGTCCTATCCTCTTCAATCTGGGGCCCCTATCGTTGCATCGGCGCAGTTTCTAGGCCGAGCGGCAGGCGCAGATCAAAGCAGTGGGCGTGGAAAGGCGCACTTGATATCGTCGTGCTGGGGCTAGATGCAGCCCAAAGCATTACAACCACGCCTTTTAGGCGTAAAATTATGCACCGTCATGCTCATTGGATAAGTGCAATAAACGAATCGCACGCTTGCCTTTTTAGCTCCAATTCCAGTGATCCCGCAAAACCAGATGAAAGCCAAACGCTCTGCCCCCCCCCCCCCTCCCTTCATCCAGCCTGTCTGTCTGCATTATAGGCTATTATTCCATATTATTATGCTTCTCAAACCAATCTAACTGCAGTTTCAATACTGCAAGCATGTAAATACGCTACACTATAGCAAGATCAAAGTGAAAATAATGTTCTATGCATCAGCTAGAAAAATATAGCCTATTAGATTGGTGAAAGTTTGTCCAGAAAGATATCATTTTCTCTCGCCTGCTGCAGGAAGGATGATGCACATAAATATACCCTACATTATGTCAAGTCATTGCATAAATGTGTTTTTATTGTAAAACTAAATGTGAAATACTGTAGGGCCAAGTTATTGGAGGAACATCACAGTATAGCAGATGCCATTAGAAGCGCGTTCCGAAGCGCGTTCCGCTGTTACTTCTCTAAATCACGTTAACTCGACAAGGGGTATATATATGCCCAGGAGGACATATATGTTTCACATAGGGTGGTGTTTTCATTTCGAGGTTTTATTTGGTCCAATATTGAAATGTTGACAATGGCAGGCTGTGTTACCATTACACATTAATTTAGAACTACCTTTTATATCTATTTTGGCTCATTTGGTGGCTATTTAGTAGCGAAATGAAGAAACACAATGCATGCTGGGAACTCAGAGAGAGAGAGAGAGAAGGGTGACAGAGAAGAAGCAGTGAAGGCAAAGAATAGGCCTGCTTTTCAAAAGCGCAAAGCGCTAAATGTAGGCCAGCTCCCAAGATATAACTAGGCTGGTATTTAGCGCCGACACGCCCACTTTGGGACTGCGCCACGCCCATTCGGCCTAAAGCGCATTTGGCAGCCTAAAGCCTATTGCTATCTTGCCGAAACAGGCGCAAGGCACGTTTTTTTGCGGTTAAGGCCCGTAATAGCGCCGATGGCCTGTGGGAGAATAGAGCCCTATATCTCCTTCCTTTAGGTGCCATTATTAGAAAATTTAACATTGATTTTCACTGCTATGCTGACGACACGCAGATTTATTTATCCGTCACCCCCCCCCCCCCGACCTTATACCCATCGACAACCTCCTGAACTGCATCTCCGAAATGAATCAGTGGATGAGCCATAATTTCCTGCAACTCAATCAGGACAAAACTGAAATCCTGGTAATTGGTGACAAGAAAAAAAGGGAAACCATTGTCACCCACTTAAAAAGCAGAGGGCTTCATGTCACCTCCCAGGCCAGGAACCTGGGTGTCATATTTGACACAGAATTAAATTTTGAAGCCCATATAAGAAATATAACAAAAACTGCTTTCTACCACCTTAAGAACATCGCCAAAGTAAAACCTTTCCTCTCTCATGAAGATGCCGAGAGACTAATTCATGCATTTGTTTCTAGTCGTCTAGACTACTGCAATGGCCTTCTCACCGGTGTTCCAAAAAAAGTAATTAATAAACTGAAACTGGTTCAAAATGCAGCTGCCAGAGTGTTGACAAACACTAAGAAATTTGACCACATAACTCCTGTTTTAAAGTCTCTCCACTGGCTACCGGTTGATTTTAGAATCGATTTTAAGGTGCTCTTAGTGGTTTTTAAAGTTTTACATGGACTTGCCCCCCCGTATCTTAATGACCTTTTATCAGTTTACGCTCCTGTCAGAGCCCTTAGGTCCTCAGAGTCGTCACAACTTCACATTCCGCGGTCCAGAACAAAAAGATACGGAGAGGCTGCTTTTAGCTCTTATGCCCCTAAACTGTGGAATACCCTTCCTCTAGAGTTGCAGAACTCCTCTTCCACTAATGTTTTTAAGAAAAATCTTAAGACCTATCTTTTTACAAGGGCATTCTCTTAAACATTTATCTTCTTTTTATTTTAATCTGTATCTTGTTTTATTATATCTATCCTGGGCCCCATTTGATCTCATTTTTTTTCAACTGTTTATTTTACTGTTTTATCTTTATCCAACTGTTTTATCTTTCTGTAAAGCACTTTGAATGGCATCTTATGTTTGAATTGTGCTATATAAATAAAGTTTATTATTATTATTATTATTATTATTACAAGCAGATTTCCTTCGAAGAAGAAGAAATCAATTCAACTGAAAATCTATGTGATAGAAATGATGTATTTGGCTGTAACAAGGCAAGGCAAGTTTAATTGAATGGCACATGTCATACACAAAGGCAATCCAAAGTAAGTTTACATGACATGGATAAACAGAAAAGAGCATAACGAAACTAGAAGTGCACTCAGAGAGTATACAGACCTCCGCCAAGGCCAATCCTGCTGTCTGCTATGATAATGTATGTACATTTTGTGAGTCAGATCGGCCTGACCCGACCACATCCCCCCATCCACTCCACCTACCCAACCCTCGAACCCTGACTCTGTACGACCTGCCTATTATGGCTATTTTTCCCTAGACACACCCACTTCCCTCACTACGCCCCCTCCCACTACCTACATCCCTCTATCCACTCCCCCTACCCACACCTCGAAGTTCCGGCTTTACAACTATCCCTATTCCCGCCCCCTTCATTGATCCTTCCTTGGCCCCCCTCCAAATCATTCCAATATATAATCTTCCTGTCCAAAGCAGACTTTGCATCAACCCAGCCATCATTTTTGGCCAGAGTCCTGCCTGTCCACCGTGCTGCAGCAGGTTCAGCGTGGAGGTGTGTGCTGTTCTAGTGCCTTCTATAGTTTGAAATGTATATACCCACACACACACGCATGCACGCACGCACGCACGCACGCACGCACGCACGCACACACACACACACACACACACACACACACACACACACACACACATATAGTAACGCTGTTGCATTCATTTACATAATAGTGGTAATCACCAGGGTGGGAATTTTTCATCATTTTAGGGTACAAGGCCACATCACATGCCATGGTCAGACACTAGCAGGGCACTGCCAAGGTGGCCTTAGGGAGAATTTCAGGGCCTCAGAGGGAGGTGCAATGGCGGCCATGGCCTCCATGTAATTCCCACCAATCACCTGAAATACAAAATTCAACATCTGGATATCAAAGCGAAACTATATCAATTCAAGGTCAATCTTGTTTGTTTTCAATAATAGTCATCTATAATTACCCCACTAGGTGGAGTGGTACAACAGTGTAGCTGGCTGCCTGTCAGCCACAGCTACTGTTCTCACCTATTTACAAAATATGACCTGATATTTCACAGGTTACACTGACTGATGTTCCTGTACTGTGCATACTTTCTTTTGGCATGGCACAACCTCAAAATCAATGACACCATCAGTGACACCATCAGTGATGTCACATGTTACAATTCCTTGTGAAAGTGAATACATAATTCACATACAAAACATTGTGTACTGATGATAGACAATAACAACAATAACAACAATGATAATGATAATACTAATAATAATAATGATAATAATAACTTCATATAGCATCTTTAACAACATAGTTTACAAAGTGCTTTGACCATCAAAATAAAAGCAGAATACTCAATAATAATAAGAATAAGAATATTAATAATAATAATAATAATAATAATAATAATAATAAAATAAAAAAGGTACAGTGTGAAACAGGAATTCAGAAGAGAAATGGATAAAATAAAAGATAACACAAAAAGATGGTAAGACGACCTCACATATAAAAATGGTTTTAAGAAGTTACTTAAAATAAATCACTGATTCTGCTGCTGCCTTAGCTTGTAATCTATGAAGAGTTAATTTTGGTGCTAAAATATGTGTTTTATTTATTCAAGGAGTAACTGCTACATACATTTTTTTTGTTTGTTCTTTATTAATCGTATTCTTTGAGGTCAAAGAATATTTTTGTACCTGAGACACAACCCCCCTTCCCTCATTTATACATCACGTAAAGACTTACTGGACATTTGACATGGACTTATTACAATTACATGGACATTTAGATGGACTTATTACATGGACATTTACATGGACTCCACTATATGTCACTTTAAAGATCTTTTAAATGTATAATTCAAAGATTCTCTTTTTGTCTGCTCCATATTTTGTTATTGCTATAATCGCTGCGCTGCATACTGCACAAAGACAAATTCCTCGTTTGTAACATTACTCACTAAGACTATTAAAATATGATTGAATGTTGAATCGTAGTTTGAACGTTGTTTTAAGCTGGTTACTCTGCATGCACTGCAAGCTCTGCAATCCATGGATGGAATATGAACATTTATGAGACAAAACGCATTCACGTTTCCAGATACCTGAGTATTAATATTATACATGTCTCGAGCCTAGCGAATGTCTCGCGTTGAAGCGATGTTTTACAATTAACCACCGTTTTGTTCCAAATTTACGTTGAGATTGTAGACATAAAATGCCACATTTAGAAACGTATTTAGCAGACGTTTTGTTTCAAATTTACGCTCATATTCCTCATATTCCAGGTTTTCAGACACGTACAATGCTACCGTTTTATTCTGGCGACTGGGTTGCACAACTTACAACTCCTCTTGCTCCTGGACTGAGGAAGAAGAGCGTTAACAGGATTAGATTCCACTTGCAGGGTCAGAACGTCCTCGTTTTCTTTCAGCTTGAGCTGTTGGAAGAACAGAGAGGAGTGTGTCATTCTCTTTATCTCCACTATGAATTTAAAGTGATAATACGGAATATTTCAGTTTTGTTCTCTTGGGTGACACCTATTGGTGATGAGTGGTAATTGCAGGTGAGATCCAAACAGTGTTATTATGTGACATTACTCAGTTTGTTCGGCCATAGTAACCACCTGTAATGCTGGCAGAGACCGGAAAAAAAGTAGCTTGTTATCCTACTTCACACAAGAGCTGTCAGGAACCTACAGTAACCTACAGAGTGAGTCTATTGTGTTAGCTCCGCCCACCCTGTGAACCTACAGTAACCCACAGAGTGAGTCTATTGTGTTAGCTCCGCCCACCCTGTGAACCTACAGTAACCTACAGAGTGAGTCTATTGTGTTAGCTCCACCCACCCTGTGTCACCACAGACCCAAGTTCATAAATGCTGCAATACTGAAAATGCAAAGGCTTCCATCAATGGGCCATACGCTCAATCACCTTTGTTTTAACTCACTATCAGATAGATAGTAGTCTCGCTGGCCAGCCTCCTCTCCCTTCCGTCCGAGGAGTCTGGCGCCACAGGTCTCCATAGTGGGATTGCGATGGGCGGCGCTTAGCGGCAGTGCTCTTGGAAAATAGTTTCCAACAATCCAATTTGCCGTTTTCAGCGTGTAGCACCGAGCTAGCGTGTATGTTTCTGCCGTTAGCTCTTTCTAACTAGTTAGCGTTGTTATTTTCACTGAGGCAGCAGGGCACTATTTACAGTGACACACAGGGAGGAGGGAGCGGAAGCCGCTCTGATTGACATGGTCAGAGCCAATGACAGAGTTTGAAATAAGCCGGGAGCGAACATCCGGCTGCCACCGAAACAGTCGCTCCAATGGGAGAGCCGAGTAGAGCAGGGGAGGGTTTATCCCAGTTATGGAGACCTAGCGCCAGACTCATCGGACGGAAGGGAGAAGAGGCTGGCCAGCGAGACTAGATAGATGGTGACTTAACAGACATTTATTTCGATGAAAATCTTCAGTATGATCACTTTAAATCCACATAAGAAACATATACAGTGCAACAACCAGTGGCGTGTCCAGGCCATTTTGGATGGGGTGGCACATGGTGCAGCACAGACTGAAGCAAGGGGGCGGCACTGAGTGCAGCATTTAGGAAGGAAGTAGACAGCTTTCCCCTCGCCATAACGTAGCCTAAATGTTGAGCATTAGCACGCGGACGACATTCCTAGTCTCTCAAGCCAGACTGTCTCCTCTACATTCTGCCAATGCAACTTAGGGGCACTTTACACGAGGACGGTTTCCTATGGAAACGGGGAATTATTTTATCGTTAGTGCCTCCCGTTAAGACGGCGACGGCGAATTCGCGCTTAGGAAACGACACATTTTGAAACCACCCTCTAGAGTGGAATTGTTGGTGACGCTTCCCGCTGATCGCTCCATGTAATCGGTTAGAAACGATAGTCTTCCCAGAAACTCTGACGTGCCTGCACACGCGACACACGCTTGGCAACATTTAGAATTAAGCTACACTGCGGCCGACTTCAGTTACATGTTCATAATGAGTGTTACTGCTGCTGCGAGGAGCCGATGGCTGTACCCGGTCGGCATTTAACGTTAGGCAAGCACATCGACAGTGTTTTCTCACTGCAGCCTACACAGTAGACAGTGTCAGCACAGCCAGCGCTCCCGATCCTCGCTGCTCGTTAAAGATTTCCAAATAGGCTTATTCTGATAAACTGGTCACATCTATGTAACGTTCTCACCCGAAGAATATTACAACTTTAAAACAGTTTGTTTTTTTAGCTTGAAAACAGCTTTTTGGCAAGTCTAAAAATTACTATGGTAGCCGTAATCTACTTCCGTGTCTAAAACCCAGAAAGACGATTACGAAATGACGTCATGTAGAAGCGTCCGTGGAGTGACGAGCAACGCCCCGTTGACCATCACAATGCCACCTAGCGACCTGGCATGTACATTACGGCGTTTTAAAAATTCAACAGCGCTCATGTAAACGGGGAGAAGGTGTGAAGGAAAAGGTGTGAAGGAAACGCTATTGTGTCGTTTCTTCCAGAGACTGTTCTCGTGTAAAGGGCCCCTTAGACAGTCAGTAATTCACACCCACAGAACATGAACAAAGGAAGTTGTGGGAAAAAACACTTCACACCGGAGGAAGTGCGAATCACTTTCGTGATATATATATATATATATATATATATATATATATATATATATATATATATATATATATATATATATATATATAAATATATAAGTATAGTATAGTTACAAGTGTAGTTTGGTGACAAGCTGGAGAGACAGTTGACGGTCGGAGAGACAGTTGACGGTCGGAGAGACAGTTGACGGTCGGAGAGACGGCATCCGGTACGGGATGGGCTTTAGCACCCCAGCCTGGCTCTCTCGTGAGGGAGAAATCCACAAACGCTACGGATCAGCCTCCTGAAAATCTGCGTAAACTTCGGCGCGGCCTGGGGTCCTTCAGGCTAGAGCGAGGTGCTCGGCGCAGGCGAATGACGTGCAGCGCACAGGCCTCCTTGAGGCATCCTCCCTGCCCATGGCATGGTAGGATTGCCTTCTTCCACGGGAGGTTCTGGTGAGACGAAGGAGGTGCCCGGCCTGGAATCACCCCACAGGGCCTTAGACCTCCATGCACCGAAGGGTCTTTCAATACTGCGGTGTAGCACTAACTCTATTGCAGCGGATTGGGCGTGATCAACCCTTCCGCGGGCAACGTTGCAGACAGAGTAGGAAGGCTGATCCGTGAGCGGCTGCTTCTGGGACGCGGGTCGGGGTCGTAATCGGCCTTGGCTGGGTCTACCGGGAGAGGGTGTATGATGTTGACAGACCCGAAACACCCCACGACCCCAGTTAACATCACTGATGACACGTCCCAGCACATGCTGTAGTATGTATATTTGAAACTATATATATATATATATATATACACACACTTTCGATATATATATATATATATATATATATATATATATATATATATATATATATATATATATATATATATATATATAATTCATGTGGTTTGTCTTAGACCTCCCGGGCCTAATGTCCTGTGAGAGTGGTCTTTCTTACCTTGAGCCAAGCGGACAGACACACACACACACGCTATGAGGATCAGTGTGTACAGGATCAGGAGCAGCACAGCACACACCAGCCAGGGGAAAGAGGCTGCAGGGGGGGCGGAGCTTGGAGACGGACTCTGGCCTGGAATGGCTGGAAGTGTATGTATTCATTACATCACAGCTAACTGTGCTTTCTAGACAGTCATGATAATATTAGATTAGATTAGATGGACATTTGATTGATGAGTCAGCCCTATGTTCCCTCAGCTCTATGTTCCCTCAGCCCTATGTTCCCTCAGCTCTATGTTCCCTCAGGCCTATGTTCCCTCAGCTCTATGTTCCCTCAGTCCTATGTTCTCTCAGCCCTATGTTCCCTCAGCTCTATGTTCCCTCAGCTCTATGTTCCCTCAGCCCTATGTTCCCTCAGCTCTATGTTCCCTCAGTCCTATGTTCCCTCAGCCCTATGTTCCCTCAGCTCTATGTTCCCTCAGCTCTATGTTCCCTCAGCTCTATGTTCTCTCAGCCCTATGTTCCCTCAGCTCTATGTTCCCTCAGCTCTATGTTCCCTCAGTCATATATGTTCCCTCAGCTCTATGTTCCCTCAGCTCTATGTTCCCTCAGTCCTGTGTTCCCTCAGCCCTATGTTCCCTCAGCTCTATGTTCCCTCAGCTCTATGTTCCCTCAGCTCTATGTTCTCTCAGCCCTATGTTCCCTCAGCTCTATGTTCCCTCAGCTCTATGTTCTCTCAGCCCTATGTTCCCTCAGCTCTATGTTCCCTCAGGCTCTATGTTCCCTCAGTCATATATGTTCCCTCAGCTCTATGTTCCCTCAGCTCTATGTTCCCTCAGCCCTATGTTACCTCAGCTCCATGTTCCCTCAGCTCTATGTTCCCTCAGCCCTATGTTCCCTCAGCTCTATGTTCCCTCAGCTCTATGTTCCCTCAGCCCTATGTTCCCTCAGCTCTATGTTCCCTCAGCTCTATGTTCCCTCAGCCCTATGTTCCCTCAGCCCTATGTTCCCTCAGCTCTATGTTCCCTCAGCCCTATGTTCCCTCAGCCCTATGTTCCTCTCAGCTCTATGTTCCCTCAGCTCTGTTTTCTCAGCTCTATGTTCCCTCAGCTCTATGTTCCCTCAGCCCTATGTTCCCTCAGCTCTGTTCCCTCAGCTCTATGTTCCCTCAGCTCTATGTTCCCTCAGCTCTATGTTCTCTCAGCTCTATGTTCCCTCAGCTCTATGTTCCCTCAGCTCTATGTTCCCTCAGCCCTATGTTCCCTCAGCTCTGTTCCCTCAGCTCTATGTTCCCTCAGCTCTATGTTCCCTCAGCTCTATGTTCTCTCAGCCCTACGTTCCCTCAGCTCTATGTTCCCTCTCAGCCCTATGTTCCCTCAGCTCTATGTTCCCTCAGATCAGTCCCTAACACAATATTTCTGTTCACACACTGGTGAAGGCATGACCCGCCCTACTCTGCCTCTGGTTTACCCTGATATTTCACCCTTAACCAATTATCACTCCTCATCCCTGAAGCTAACCATTCACCCCCCCTCATGCCTAACTTTAACCAATCATCGCCCCCCATGCCTAACCTTAGCCAATCATCACTCCCCATGCCTAAACCTAACCAATCATCACTCCCAATGCCTATAACTAACCCAATCAGAGGCAGAGTAGGGCATGTCATGCCTTCACCATCCTGGGATTACTCCCCCCCCCCCCCTTAACCTCAGGTACCTAACCATAACCCTGATCCTGAGGGAACATAGGGCCTAATTTGGATGTGGGGCAAATTCATGAGGCAACATAGGGCTGAGGGAACATACTGTAGGGATTACACCCCCGATTGGGAGAAGATAACTTTAATTGTCTCACCCCTCACAGCCAGCCAACTCTCCGGTGAGAAACCTTTCTTGGGGTGCTCACACTTGTAGAGGCCTTCATCTGACACGGACACTCGTATGGCCATATTTCCTCCAGACCTAGACCCGATGAAGTCGCCATCTTTGTAGAAATGAGCGGTGAAGTCAGAGCTGGACTGAACCTCATCTTCATTGTTCTTGAAGGAACAGACAAGTGTCAGCTCCTCTCCCTCTGTCACAGGAAGAACAGGACTCTCCAGGACCACAAGTTCAGCTGGACAGATAAGAGCAAACACTTAGGTGTCGTTGTTCAAGAAATAAACAAATACAAATAAAGACAAAACTGCCTTGGATAACAGAAAAAAAGACTATGTCGTTTGAAGGGATCTAAAAAACACACAAATACCCGGTAACCTTGACTCACACACCTTGAAAACACACTCACACTATTAGGTGCAGACCAGCCAGAAACAGACATGTGACATATTTTGCGTCCCAAAACAATTTTAACAGTGCATGTAGTCGGATGGGATAATATATTCAATATAATCACAATACAAAAATGTCACATAGCCTATGTATCATGGGCACACACAAAAAGAAATCGCAATATTTGCTCATTGTTATTCACAAATGAGATGCTTGACCAACACAGTTTCACAAACTCTCCATCCAAATTATACATAACATATGTTACTCATTTAGTTTAAAAAAAATGGTAAAACAGGGGCTTTTGTTATTTAAATGTTTTCTTTGTTCTTAACAAAAGCCCCACTGCTGCCACGGCTACTGCGAAACTAAATGAGTAACATCTGCATTACTGACACTTTTGTAATGTCATTTTTAAATTCTTTACATTCTAGCAGCCAATGGCATTGCTAGAAAGATCTGTGTCTCAGAAACACAATTCTGCACACTGTCAGTGAACTCATTACGTCATAAGTTGTGTCGAGTCCTGAACCCCATACAGTATGTACCACTTACTGTACCGTACTGTACCGTATGCTAGCAGATTGTCTCATCTCTAGTACATTTTGTATTATGGGCTTACTGGTTACAGTGATGTTGACGGGTTCGCTGCATCCGCCCTCTCTGGACTGGCACCAGTACCGCCCACTGTCTGATGGGTAGGCATCCTCAATGACGCAGGAGGTCTCCTTCTTTATTCCCCAGCCGGACTCACAGGTCACTGAAGTCTTAGCTTTGGTGTTCCTCATCACCGTCCAGTCGGTGGAGTTCTCCGGCACCTCACAGACCAGAGTGATGGAGTCGTACCCGAAGAACTGAGATCTGTCGGGTCGGACGATCAGAGTGGCTGCAGGAGACAGAGTGACGTCACACAGGCTGGTCGGTCACACACAAAAGCTAAAGTCCCTGGAAACCAAAATCCACAAAAACGTTCTAACTATGTTATTTAGGGTCTTATGTTAGTAATTGTGTGCCTCCGAAATTATTATACATTACTTTCAACCCAAAGCCTTAAAATCGACACTTTTCTACAAGATTCTACAAGGTACTTCCTCATTGAAGAGAGCAGTGCGCGAGGTGTCCAAATGCAGAATCTTATGATGTCATAAGCTCTATATAACCTTTGTACATGCGCGCCATCTGCCCTTCTCCTTTTGTCCATTCTTTGCCCCCTCAGCGCTCGCTCAGTGTCTGTCTGTCTGCCTCCCTCCCACTCTGTTTGCCGAGCGCTATGCTTCTCTCTCTCTCTCTCTCTCTCTCTTTCCCTCTCTCTCTCTCTCTCTCTCTCTCTCTCTCTCTCTCGGGACTAGTGAGAGAGCAGGCAGCATAGCGCTCGACACAGCACACAGAGTGGGAGGGAGACAGAAGCGCTGAGCAGAGATCTCTTCCTCTCAGTACGCTATGCGCGGAGCAACGCGCGAACACACACACACACACACACACACACACACACACACACACACACACACACACACACACACACACACAGAGACACACACACACACACACACACACACACACACACACACACACACTCTCTCTTTCTCTCTCTTTCCTTCTCGGAGGTCTCCTCCGAGAGAGAGAAAGAGAGATAAATTTCCCTGCTGCATGGGACACGCCCACACAGTCCGCGGGAGAAAATACACTCTAAAACCTAATTGATTCTCATGACTTTTGTCATGACTGTCAAACCTAAATTTATATACTTTGCGACGTTCATCATCGTTCAAATTTGGCTGGTGGCTTATTAACATAGGGTCCTGTGATGTGATGAACTCAAAATGCTAAATAATAAAGAAATATTTCTGGTTTCCAGGGACTTTAAATGATGCTTATCAGCTTTGACAGTTGACACAGGAGAAGAAAGAGACTTCAGGTAAAATGGGCCAAATACAATGAAATGCTACTATGGGGACTAGCATGATCACAATGAAATGCTACTAACGTCATCACACTGAATACAATTGGACACATTGAATCTCAGCTTTCCAGTCGTACCCAATTCATGCAATTCCAAAACTGTTTAGGGACCCCAGTATGCAGAAATAGAATTCAAATAGAATAGGCAGAAAATAATATATTTATACTGCGTGCAAAAACATTGCATGTCTGTTTTTCTTCCCAAAACTGCATGTGATTAGTTTCATTCCGGCGTCCTTGTTACAGACTAGACCGATCACACTGGCGGGCGACTCGTGGCCTGCAGCGAGGGCTTCCGCGTCTGATCTATTCTTGAGGGTGCAATGCTGAGGGTGCAACCGTGCAATGCATGCTCTTGCATCACATTATGTGACCATCACTGGTCTTTCATGGATACTATGAACCTGTTTTGCACTCTCAGTTTCTGTGTAGGCTACTGCGTGTAAGAGAGTGTGTCTATGTGTTCCATCTTTTGCTGAAGACCGTGGCCCATTTTAGCTATAGCTGGTTAATGGGCTAGTACCTAAAATTACTTTTTCACAAAAATCTGTTTCCTTTACTTTTGTTTGTTAAAAAACCTGTTTTAAAGGGCAACATTATTCATAAGCTTTTTTCTTTATACAATATAAGCTTACGTAGAATTGATTTATTATCCCCCTAAACAGTGATGAGTGAACATTTGAAATGTTCTCTATGCCATAGAGAGCCGCAGGGATGATGTATTTTTGTAGGCAGAATGCGGAAGTCCCGAACTTCCTGGTTCAACACTGTTTCTGTCTATGGGATTTTTGAATGGGTTTTTGCCGCGATGCTTCAAATACGGTCTCTGGGCAACGCAAGATTAATCAAACGCGAACCAGAGTTCCGTCGGATAATCTTCACACATGAGGACCACTTTCATGAGTTTTGAAGCGTAAATGCGAGCCCTAGAAGTAAAATGCTCGAGCTAAGCTAATCCAGAACTACACACTGTCGCATAGGCTTCCACGTCACGTCAGCACTCAACCTGGACTGTTGTTGATGTGTGCACTGATTACCCCGGGCTGAACGGGGCTGAACCAGGTGAGGGAAAGAGAATTTCCGTGTTCGCCCTTTGAAGTGGTGACGTTATTGACGTATATATCCCCATCGACTCAAAAGTGTAGTCTCATTTAGCCGTTTGCTAGCTAGCCGTCCTTTTAACGGCAAGTAAAAGCTTCAAAACTCGTAAAAGTGGTCCTCGTGTGTGAAGATGATATTACTAAACACTGGTTCGCGTTTGATTAAGCCAGCGTTGCCCAGAGAGATTATTAGAAGCATCGCGCCAAAAACCCATTCAAAACTCCCATAGGCGAAAACTGTGAAGAACCAGGGCTGTTAGCATCGATGATTTCCGGACTCGTTACTGCGGCTCTCTATTCTCACTAACCAGATGAATTCTCTGTTGTCCTCCATGTAACACTCTGCCCCGCCTCCTTTAGCAACCTCAGACCAATCAAAACTATTATTACATGTCAAAGTGTTGCAGCAACAACATGAGAATGAGATCAGTTATTGTGATTGCCTGTAAACATTTTAAAGCCTATGATGCTTCAACGTTATCTGGCCCATTTTAGACTCGCCCCCCCTATACCTATCCAGGCTATCCTATATTCTGCACCAGGGGTGTGTTCAATCTGTTTAACGTTTTGCACCGTGTGCTACATTTTCTGGGTTGAACATCATGTGTCCTCTAAACCAACGGTTTTCAAAGTGTGCGTCCCCTTGGGGGCGCGAGCCAACTTCAGGAGAGGCGCGACGTGATGCGGAAAAATCAGAGAAGAAAATGCACAGCCTCCACCGGACATATCCAGAGGAGAAACCAGGAAGAAGGAAATCGAAATGTATGTACATTTGTATGTACAGTACATCAAACACATATATGGTCATATTTTTGTATCTGTTGGGGAGCTGTTTCAGACGAATTTGACTAGATATTTGGGGTTGGGGAACTGTCTGTCCGTGCTGGTCAGCCACAGACACAGACCATAGGAGTTGAACATGCAGAGAATGCAACACTCGATACACTGCACGGTATCCCGCTAGTTAAGAAACAAAAAAACAAACAAACATTAAAGTCCTTCAGAGTGGATAAAGATGTATAAAATGTTTAAAAGAAGATATTTGGAAAAAGAAGGATAAAGAAGTTTTAAAATATTAAAGCATTATACGATAAAGATGTTTACATCACTTTTGAAACTCATTGTTATGCCAACAATAGCTGCCAATGGCAATAATAATGGGAGTGTGTGTGTGTGTGTGTGTGTGTGTGTGTGTGTGTGTGTGTGTGTGTGTGTGTGTGTGTGTGTGTGTGTGTGCAGGGAACAAGCAAAATGTTTAAATAAGGTATGAATATGTGATGTAATCCCCCCCTCCCCCCCCAATCTACTCTACAATCACATGTCAAAATGTGTGAAAATGGGGTTGCCGGTCGCTTAGGCACGTACCATGAAACTAACTAAAGTGACTGCTATGCCCTCCCCCATCTTTCCTGTCTCTCTATGCGTGTCTAATGCTGCATTCGTTTACACAGTAACTGGCAAGTGGCAAATTGCCAATTGCTACTAGCAAAAATCAAATAAAACACCATGTTAACTGGGAGTTAATTTGGGTATGATTTCTAAACCCCCAGTTGCTCGCAGCGGCATTTCAACATGCATGGCGCCCACGATTGCATGAATTTAAAACACATTTTTGACACTTTTTCTTTTTCTTTTCAACAATAGTAAGCTTTCAGACCAATCAGCATACCAATACAATAGTTGGTTAAACCCATACAACTAAATGTTGTTATTAGCTGTTAGCTCAGACAGCTAACGGCGATTAGCATCCGTGGCTTTGCGACTTGAAGCCGGAAGCTCGAACACACAGATCGGAGATCACACATTTGCTACTTTCCACTTGACAGCTCCTATCATAAACAAATGGAGCATGACTAAATCTTATGACCCCCCCCCCCCACAAGAAAGAAAGAAAGAAAGAAAGAAAGAAAGAAAGAAAGAAAGAAAGAAAGAAAGAAAGAAAGAAAGAAAGAAAGAAAGAAAGAAAGAAACAAACAAACAAACAAACAAACAAAGAAACAAAGAAACAAAGAATTGGATTCAAGTTTTTGTCAGTAGACAATCAACAGATGTAGCTACACAGTGCTA
The DNA here is from genome assembly GCF_964638095.1 of Poromitra crassiceps. Taxonomy (NCBI): domain Eukaryota; kingdom Metazoa; phylum Chordata; class Actinopteri; order Beryciformes; family Melamphaidae; genus Poromitra; species Poromitra crassiceps. The sequence continues at coordinate 16,898,055 of NC_139628.1, read as the reverse complement.
AAAAAATCTGATTTTTTCATGCATTTCAACCTGAGTGAGCAGGTCGTGCAATAGAGAGGGACAAAAAGGGAGTGCAATGAAACATATCATCATCATCATCATCATCATCATAAACAGGAGACGACTAATCTGCAATGAGGAAACGGAAAGAGGATTGAAAGAGAAGCAGCAAAAAGTGGGAGATTATAATAAATTTGGGTACATCAAAGAATTCAGTGAGACAGAAAGAGCTACACCGTATATTTCCTTATGTCAGTATCCAATTTGATATCTAAGCTGCAACTTAGTTTACATAACATCATAGATCAGATAAAACAGCATGTTATAGATCAGATAGATCAGATAAAACAGCATGTTATTGATCATATAGATCAGATAAAACAGCGCATCTTAATGATCATGACATTATATCAGAGTTTCTCACCGACACCGACAATGAGACAGAGCGAAGTGACCGCCATCTTCTCTGATGATTCTCTTCTGTTGAAGTCTGCTTTGACCAGCAGCAATTAAGAGGAAATCTCTCACTTTAACCCACATCCTGATCGCATCTCAGAAGGGAAGTCATGACAGCTGCGATTGTGTCTGCATGTCACTGCTCTCACTATGTGTTTTTTTTAGTTTTGTTGTTGTTGTTGTTTTTTTGGGGGGAGGGGGGGGGGGTGACTCATTACCTCAAGCTTGCATGCCAATAATTGGGAAGCCATAGATTCACACAGTAACTGATTGAACTGAAGAGTGAAATCCAAAGTGTCTTGGTGAAGAGTGCTGAAAAGGGCAGTTCATAGGGGCTGGATACTATAAAAACGTTGTTTTCTTTAGAGCAATAGCTCGCCCTCAAACCCCAGGTGGAGTTTGATAGTCCAATAGTCCATAAAGCAATCCTGGAGCTTGCAAGCACAACTTAGTAATGTGCAAAAACGAAAGGAGCTTGCTGGCACACGCAAAAAAAAAAGACGTGTGAAGTTTCATGCCTGCATCTTGTGGTGATGCTATTGCGGTGACCAGATATGTCCACAGATAGACAGACAGACAGACAGACAGACAGACAGGCAGGCAGGCAGGCAGACAGACAGGCAGGCAGGCAGGCAGGCAGACAGACAGACAGACATGCAGGCAGGCAGGCAGGCAGACAGACAGACAGACAGACAGACAGGCAGGCAGGCAGGCAGACAGACAGACAGACAGGCAGGCAGGCAGGCAGGCAGGCAGGCAGACAGACAGGGAGGCAGGCAGGCAGACAGACAGACAGGCAGGCAGGCAGGCAGGCAGGCAGACAGGCAGGCAGACAGACAGACAGACAGACAGACAGACAGACAGACAGACAGACAGGCAGGCAGGCAGGCAGGCAGGCAGGCAGGCAGACAGACAGATAGACAGGCAGCAGGCAGGCAGGCAGGCAGGCAGGCAGACAGACAGACAGACAGACAGACAGACAGGCAGGCAGACAGACAGACAGACAGACAGACATGCAGGCAGGCAGGCAGACAGGCAGACAGACAGACAGACAGGCAGGCAGGCAGGCAGACAGGTCTCTCTAGACTAGACCAAACTAGAAACAAACATTTGATCTTACCACACTAGGGGCACTCCCACATAGCACTACAGGGTCCTGTCAGTGTCACACAACTTTGACTCCTAAGCTAAGAGAAAGGGTTGAGCCCGTATATGGATGGATGCTGCGGTTGTGTTTCATGAAACAGTGCATGACTGATAGGGCATAAGGGACGGGTCTCTGTCAGTGCATCCATCAAATACAGAGGGTAGTTATCATGTTGCCATAGCCTAAATATATCTTCTCAATCTAAATCAAGATTGTAAAATAAAAATGTAATTTAGAAATGTAGAAATGTCACTAAAAGTGTCACTGATTTAACATTAAACTGAAATCAGACTAAACTGTGCCAGTTATTTGATGCGAGTTCGTTTAACGTGGCGCGGCATCCCGGTTGGGTCGCATATGCATTCTTTAAGCACTGTGATTGGCTCAAAGGTCCAAACGCCACCCAGCCGGTAAAGTTAGTGTAAACACTAACCAAACCAGTTGAAGCCTCTCAATTTTGACTGCCCTATATTTACTTTTTTCAGAACCAACACACGTCCGTCATCTGTTTCACTCCCACATTGCATTCTGGCTGCATGACATAGAGTGGATATAGCTATAGAGTAGATAGAGCCAATCCTCCCGGTCAGATGACAGGTCCACCCCTGATTGTATTGCAATGTGTATTATGGTTGTTGTTAAACTGCACATCCTTTTCAAAGAGAAAGTCTTTCCCCGAGCAGTTTGTTGTTCCCTCTTTCTAAGTTGTGATAAAGATCTCTCACCCTCACAGTTAACGGGTAGGCTAAGAAAAGCCTATATTCTACAACGGCATGAGTGAATACTGGATTCTGATTGGCTAGCAACAGTGGTAAATACGCCAACAACCCACAGTTCGGCTCCAACCGCAGTATCACTCCGCTCCCTGATGCTGACTCTGTTCCCTGTGCTGACTCCGCCCACTGTTAGCCTGCAGTCTGCAAATCTCTAACAAGGAAATGTCCGATTTCGTAGTAACGTTTGATTTACTGGGTGGATTGAGTTTTGAGCAGTGGTTAGATGAAGATGAAGGTGAAGTGAACAAAGAACGACATGGTGAAATTGGGGAGAGAGAACTGGTTGAGCTTGAGTTGTCACGAGTTCGGACTAGCGGGATGTCGGACTAACGGGAGGTCGGACTAGCGCCCGGACCCCGAACCTGGGACTGTCAAACAAACAAACGCCCTCTGCCGTCACCAGATATCAACACACCACCACCAAAACGGGGTGCTTTAGATAACTGTTTAAATAACTGTACTTTTACAGGCAATGTATCAATAACTGTGAATCCCGTTAAGGAATAGGTTAGTTGTTTTTTGGCTCAAAGGCAACTAAATGTTTAGTGCAATCATTGATCTTGTGTATGGAACTATATTCTGTGGCGGAAGGATAAATGTATTCTGAAACCAGTAATGATTATAAATAAATGAATTGGATGTTACAATTGTGTATTTTTTATATTATTTGGTAGCCGTTGTAGAAAACAAATTTAACACTCGAGGTCGGGGGTTGTGGGCACATTTACCACTGGTACAGGGTTTATAGCACTCGGCTTCGCCTCGTGCCACAACCCTGTACCAGTGGTAAATGTGCCCACAACCCCCTCTCTCTCGTGTTAAATTTGTTAAGTCTCACATAGCCAGACTTATCTCCACACTTTGTTTTAGCGCCGCGAGAAAAGCCTGACACACACATGCACACGCACACGCACACACACACACACACACACACAGACACACACACACACACACACACACACACACACACACACACACACACACAACGCATGCACGCACGCACACGCATGCGCATGGGACCTCCTGAGGCACCGCTGTTTATACAGTTCATGCAGATCTGGCAACTCACATTCTGTTACGTGCTGTGCCGCGCGTCTCACTCTCCGTAGCGCCCTGCGGTCCATGGTGGTACAGTTCCCGTACCAGGTGGTGAAGCCGCCAGTCAGCAGGCTTTCAATGGTGCCTCTGTAGAAGTCCCTGAGGATTTCTTTCCTTAGCCCAAATTTCTTCAGGCGCTTGAGTCCGTGTATTCGCTGTTGGGCCTTTTTGACGACAGTGGCGGTGTGGCCGGCCCAAGTCAGGTCCTGGTGGATATTGACTCCCAGGTACTTGAAGCTGTGGCCCTGCTCTCGTCCACCCCCCAAAACGTTAACCTCATTGAGATTAAATCTACTCTTGGTATCGAATGCTCTAAATTAACTAACATTGATGATAAATCTATTCGATTTGGATTCATTAATATCAGATCAATCACCAATAAAGCCCTCCTGGTCAATGACTTAATCATTGAACATAATATTGACGTTATGGGATTATGCGAAACCTGGCTAAAACCGGACGTTGTTCTTCCACTCATTGAAGCCTCCCCCCCTAACTTTGACAATTTGCATGTTGCCAGAATGTCAAGAAATGGTGGGGGCGTTGGCCGAATTTATAACTCAAATCTAGGTCTTTTGCAGGATCAAAAGTATAAGCTCCTATCTTGTGAGATACTTACTATGAGACACTCTAATATAGCTGGCCTCGGAGCCTTCTACCTAGTTATGCTCTACCGCCCACCTGGGCCCTATTCATCTTTTCTTGATGAATTTTCCAATTTTCTCTCTGACCTCGTAACCCGCACGGATAGTATCCTTATCATTGGCGATTTCAATATTCATGTTAACTGTAAAGCTGACCCACTCTGCAAAGCCTTTCTATCTTTAGTCGACACCCTTGGCTTTGCTCAGCTGGTTCATGAACAAACGCATTCTAACGGCAACACGCTTGATCTCGTCCTCGCTCGTGGGATTAACGTCTCAGATCTGTCAGTCATGATATACCCTCCAGCACTGTCAGATCATTATCTCATTAAATTTAAAATAGGCAATCAAACCTAGCCGATACCTACACCGCCCGGCGTATCGATAGTTCTACTCCCAGTGAACTCGCTGATTTGTTATCGGGGCCGCTTTCCTCTCTCCCAGAGCGGATCGACTCCATTAACTCATTCACCGCCAATGACGTCTTTGACGTGTTATCAGAAATAGCCCTCCCCGCCAATGACGTGTTTGACGTGTTTTTGGTTTTATTACTGCAGCGCTTATTTCAAACACTTACCCAGCCTGTGACACAGACACGGGTCCCTAACCTCAAAGTCAAGCCGACAGCACGTTATCAAACACATACCGCAGCTGTTGTTTGAAACGAGAAAGAAGGAGGAAAGGAGGAAAAACAAAGGAGGAAAAACAGAGAAACGCGCTTCCTTGTACAGAGGAAAAAACGCCATTGAAACGCCTCTCGGCGCGCTGCACTGCTGCCTTGCTGCAGGGCGAACCTGGATTGCCTAGTCAAACCCGTGACGAACATGATCGATCCGGTTCCAGCAGCGCCTGGTCCCAAAGCCAAGCCGCGGACCCGTTCCTGTGTCGTGTCGCAGCATTCGTCCCAGCGAGAGGAGGAAAACGAGCAGCAGAGGAGGCTGCAGCAGAGGAGGCAAAACGCTGATGGGGAAGGAGGGGGAAGGAGGTGCGATCTAGCAGCAGCTGTGGAGAGAACTCTCTCTCTCTGTGTGTGTGTGTGTGTGTGTGTGTGTGTGTGTGTGTGTGTGTGTGTGTGTGTGTGTGTGTGTGTGTGTGTGTGTGTGCGTGCGTGTGTGTGTGTGTGTCTGTGTCTGTGTGTGTCTGTCTGTCTGTCTGTCTGTCTGTCTGTGTGTCTGTCTGTACACTCACTCACACTGAGCAAACTGTATTGTTGAATGTAAAAAAAGCACTTCATATATATATATATATATATATATATATATATATATATATATATATATATATATATATATATATATATATATATATATATATATATATTTTTTTTTTTTGTCATTTGTGTCATAATGAATAATATTTACATGTCTGATGTCAATACAGTTCAAAATAAAAGAATTGAGAGCGAGTTCTGCCTGATATTGTGTGCTGTGTACATAAATGCCATTTTCTGCAATTTCTTTTCTCAGAGAGACGTTTTGGGTGAAAACAGGGTGTATATAAATGGCTATAAGTAGACATGCTAAGTAACATGCTAAAAGCTCACTTTTTTTTCCCTGGTGAACCCAGAGACGTACATCTTCATTTTGAGGTATTGCAAATCACTCTGGTGCTAATAGATAATTTACTGTGGGTCTTGAAAGATGACCAACAATTATGAAAATCTTTGGCCTGTGCTAAATATTGGCAGTCCTAAACTGGCGGTGAATGAGTTAATGAATTCACAAATCAATTTAATTCAATCCTACTCGCCTCGCTTGATTCTATCGCACCTCTACGTACTAAAATCCGTCACCCTAAAAAACCCTCGCCTTGGTATACTGACGATACACGCGCACAAAAACTAATATGCAGAAAACTAGAACGTAAATGGCGATCATCCAAGCTTGAAGTCTATCGACTAGCTTGGAGTGATAGCCTACTAAAATACAAATGTATGCTCTCCGCTGCAAGAGCCTCCTACCTATCAGATCTTATTAACACTAATAAAAATAATCCTAAATTTCTATTTGACACGGTCGCAAATCTTACTCGCAAACCCTCCCCCAATACAAACTCTCCATTTACAGCTAATGACTTCCTTGACTTCTTTAACCGTAAAATTATCTGTATTAGAGATGAAATTAGCAACTCTCTATTACTCACAAAGGGTGCTAACCCCTCTCCTAGCCCTGTCCTTAGAACCTTAGACGAGAGTACTATACTCTCGAATTTTGAGACTATCTCTCTAAATGCACTTTCAAAAATTGTACTTTCATCTAAATCCACAACCTGTTTATTCGACCCTCTCCCTGCAAAGTTGATTAAGGAACTCCTTCCAATACTAGGCCCCCCCTTACTTAACATTATCAATAGCTCCCTCTCCTCTGGCATTGTCCCTGCCTCCTTCAAATCTGCTGTAATCAAACCTCTACTTAAAAAGCCAAACCTTGATTCTGAGGTTCTTAACAACTTCAGGTCAATCTCAAATCTCCCCCTCCTCTCTAAAGTTCTTGAAAAAGTAGTCTCGACACAATTAACTGACTACCTCTCGCATAATAAACTTCTCGATCCCTTTCAATCTGGTTTTAGATCACTCCATAGTACTGAAACTGCTCTTACAAAAGTAACCAATGACCTTCTCCTTGCGTCCGACTCTAATTTCTCCTCTCTTCTCATTTTATTAGACTTAAGCGCAGCCTTCGATACAATCGATCATAAGATCCTCCTAGACCGCTTATCTAACTACGTAGGTATCCGGGGCACTGCCCTATCCTGGCTAACGTCATATTTGTCTGATAGGACACACTGTGTCTCATATAAAAATATTATGTCCACTTTCTCCTCAGTGAAGTTTGGTGTACCGCAGGGATCAGTCCTGGGTCCCTTACTCTTTGGAGTTTACTTACTGCCTCTTGGCGAAATTTTCCGTAGATATGGCATTAACTTTCACTGTTATGCCGATGATACCCAAATTTATATACCAATTAGACCAGACGATCGCTCTAAACTCGCTAATCTTGAATCCTGCTTAATCGCTGTTACAGATTGGATGTCAAATAATTTCTTACGACTAAACGCCAACAAAACTGAACTACTAGTTGTTGGCCCAAAAACCCAACTTCCATTTCTCACTGATCTTAGTCTGAACATTGAGAACTGCGTAATTACTCCAAACTCAAAGGTGAAAAACCTAGGTGTTACCTTTGATCCTACTCTGTCATTCGATGCTCACATTAAGGATATCACTAAAATAGCTTTCTTTCATCTTCGCAATATCTCAAAGATCCGTCCCTTGCTAAATGCAACGGATGCCGAAACCTTAATACACGCCTTTGTTTCATCTAGACTCGACTACTGTAACGTCTTATTCTCTGGCCTTCCACTTTGTAGCACAAATAAATTACAACTCGTGCAAAACGCCGCTGCTAGAATTCTAACTAGAACTAAGAAGTTTGATCATATAACTCCGGTCTTAATCTCCCTCCACTGGCTCCCAATTCAGGCCAGATCAGACTTTAAGGTGCTTCTGTTAACCTATAAATCTTTGCACGGGCTCGCACCTCCGTACTTATCTGAGCTAATCATTCCTTATGTTCCCACGCGTACTCTCCGCTCACAGGACGGTAATTATCTTACCGTCCCTAAAATTAAGAAAAAATCAGCAGGTAGCAGAGCATTTTCTCACCGTGCTCCACATCTCTGGAACCAGCTTCCTCTGTCAGTTAGGGAAGCTGGCTCCATTGAAATCTTCAAAACTAGACTCAAAACCCATTTATTCTCCCAATCATTTGGCTGTGCTTGATGGTTATGTTTGATGATGTCATTCTTTAGAAATATTTATTAGCTCTTGAGTACATACAATCCTGAATTGCTGAGCGGGCTGTCTCAAGCCAGCAATATCAGTATAAATTTAGACTGACCTAATTTAATAATATGGCATCAGTCGACCCAGTAGCCTAGATAGAAAATCTATTAGCTGGTGAATAAACTTAGTCCTGAACTGCTGAGCGGGCTATCACAAGCCAGCAGTATCAGTATAAACTTAGACTTGACCTAATTTAATAATATGGCATCAGTCGACCCAGTAGCTTAGATAGAAAATCTATTAGCTGGTGAATAAACTTAGTCCTGAACTGCTGAGCGGGCTATCTCAAGCCAGCAGTATCAGTATAAACTTAGACTTGACCTAATTTAATAATATGGCATCAGCCGATCCAGTAGCTCAGATATAAAATCAAATAGCTGGTGAATAAACTTAGTCCTGAACTGCTGAGCGGGCTATCTCAAGCCAGCAGTATCAGTATAAACTTAGACTTGACCTAATTTAATAATATGGCATCAGCCGATCCAATAGCTCAGATATAAAATCAAATAGCTGGTGAATAAACTTAGTCCTGAACTGCTGAGCGGGCTATCACAAGCCAGCAGTATCAGTCTAAACTTAGACCTAGACTACCTAGACCTGAATTAGCAGTATAGTTTAGTCATCCTAAAAAATCTTAATAAATTTTGTTTTGACCTAATTTTATTGTTGTCTATAGAGTTAGTTCCACCTCTGCGCAGATTCCCCCGCTCTCTTCTCTCTCTCCCCGTCAGGTGTCCTGGCCTGACGTACACCCCCGCCGCTGCAGCCCTAGGTCCGGCCGTCATCGCCCTAGCCACCTGTCGTCACTCTAGGCCATCTACCCGCTACTCCTTCTATTGTCTGACACCCCGGGCTCTTCACCACCACCGACCCCTATCCTCATCATCCTGGTCACCTGCCTGCCTAAGGGAAGGGGGGGGACCCCCCCCCCCGGCCTCATCACCTCCAACTCCTATCCTCCCCTCCCCTTAATCATCACCTCCGACTCTTATCCTCCCCTCCCCTCCTCTTAGCTAGTATTCTCTAAACCTACGAACACTTAAAGACTACATTTTCTATTTCTTTTGGACTCTACTTTTTACATTTTCAACTCCCTTCCCTGATTTTAGGATAATTTAAAAACTACATTTTTATATCCCTTCTGTTGGACTCTTTTTTACATTTTCAATTTTCTGTTCTTTTGTAAATTTTATTTCCATAATAAACCATTTACAGAGTTTCATTACCGGAAGGCTCTGTACATGGTTTAGCCCGGCATCTCTCGGCCTGTCTCGGAGGGGAGTCCCTGGATGGGGGTCCATTGCTGGGTCCACTGCCTGGGTGGGCCCGCCCCCCGCGTGGCCTGCTCTCTCAGTTCCCAGTCACTAGCTGGGGGCGGGTCTGGGAGCGGGTCGCGTGGGGGGTGGGTTTACCCAGGCGACCATTGCTGGGCCCCTGTAGCACAACGACCTCACAAGGTTCCTCCTCAGCCAAGTCACTGAGGCAATCCATATGGTGGAAAGGTTTTCTTGCGTTCACTGGGGGTGTGGGGACGCCGCTGTGTCCCGGCCCGGCCTTCTCTCCCACGCCTTATGTGGGGGGGGGGGGCCGGGGCGGGGGGCATCGGTGCTCTTCATCACTGGTCGAGGGCTGCCGGTTGGTTTAGAACAGTTTAGGTAGGCGATAGATTAGCTACAGCCTAAGGCTGACCTGTTATAGTGTTCAGGCAAAGATCAGACTAGAGCAGAGTAGGATAGGCCAGATTAGGCTGTAGATTAGCTAGATACTATGTCCCAGTTAGCTCTGGTTAATGCTTAGAGTAGTCAGTTGTCTGATCTTCCCCCCCCTTCTCTTTCTCTTTCCCCCGCTCCTTTCCCTTCTTCCCCCTTCCTGTTCCCCCCTCTCCCACATTTCCCACTCCCCCCCCCGCCTCCTCTCTTTCCATGCTCTTTCCTCCCCCACATCCCACCCCCCCTCCCTTCTCTTGCTCTCTCCTCCTTCTCCCCCCCTCTGCTCCTTCTCCTCTTCTCCCCTATTTTCCCGAACCCCTACCACTTCCTGCACCCTCCCACCTCTCCTTCTCTGTTCTCTCTGTCCTCTCCCCTCTCTCACATTCCCCCTGCTCTCCTTCCCCTGCACCCTCCCACCTCTCCTTCTCTGTTCTCTCCTCCTCTCTGTCCTCTCCCCTCTCTCACATTCCCCCTGCTCTCTTTCCCCTGCACCCTCCCACTCTGTTCTCTCCTCCTCTCTGTCCTCTCCCCTCTCTCACATTCCCCCTGCTCTCCTTCCCCTGCACCCTCCCGCCCCTCCTTCTCTGTTCCCTCCTCCTCTCTGTCCTCTCCCCTCTCTCACATTCCCCCTGCTCTCCTTCCCCTGCACCCTCCCACCTCTCCTTCTCTGTTCTCTCCTCCTCTCTGTCCTCTCCCCTCTCTCACATTCCCCCTGCTCTCCTTCCCCTGCACCCTCCCACCTCTCCTTCTCTGTTCTCTCCTCCTCTCTGTCCTCTCCCCTCTCTCACATTCCCCCTGCTCTCCTTCCCCTGCACCCTCCCGCCTCTCCTTCTCTGTTCTCTCCTCCTCCGCGTTTTCCCCCCGCCTCCTTCTCCCCCCCCCTCTGCTCCTTCTCCTTCTCCTCTTCTCCCCTATTTTTCCCGAATCCCTCTCCTCCTCTCTGTCCTCCCTGGGGGGGGGGGGGGGGGGGGGGTGTGGAGGAGGAGGGGGCAGAGAGGTCTGTTCCCTCCCCCGCCTCCTCCTCTCGCGTTCCCCCTGCACTCCTTCCCCTGCACCCTCCCACCTCTCCTTCTCTGTTCTCTGCTCCTCTCTGTCGTCTCTGGGGGGGGGGGGGGGTGTGGGGGAGGGGGGGGGCGGAGAGGTCTGTTCCCTCCCCCGCCTCCTCCTCTCGCGTTCCCCCTGCTCTCCCTCCCCTGCACCCTCCCACCTCTCCTTCTCTGTTCTCTCCTCCTCTCTGTCCTCTCCCCTCTCTCACATTCCCCCTGCACTCCTTCCCCTGTACCCTCCCACCTCTCCTTCTCTGTTCTCTCCTCCTCTCTGTCCTCTCTGGGGGGGGGGGGGTGGGGGAGGAGGGGGCGGAGAGGTCTGTTCCCTCCCCCGCCTCCTCCTCTCACGTTCCCCCTGCTCTCCCTCCCCTGCACCCTCCCACCTCTCCTTCTCTGTTCTCTCCTCCTCTCTGTCCTCTCCCCTCTCTCACATTCCCCCTGCACTCCTTCCCCTGCACCCTCCCACCTCTCCTTCTCTGTTCTCTCCTCCTCTCTGTCCTCTCTGGGGGGGGGGGTGTGGGGGTGGAGGGGGCGGAGAGGTCTGTTCCCTCCCCCACCTCCTCCTCCCGCGTTCCCCCTGCTCTCCCTCCCCTGCACCCTCCCACCTCTCCTTCTCTGTTCTCTCCTCCTCTCTGTCCTCTCCCCTCTCTCACATTCCCCCTGCACTCCTTCCCCTGCACCTTCCCACCTCTCCTTCTCTGTTCTCTCCTCCTCTCTGTCCTCTCTGGGGGGGGGGATGTGGGGGAGGAGGGAGCAGAGAGGTCTGTTCCCTCCCCCGCCTCCTCCTCTCGCGTTCCCCCTGTTCTCCCTCCCCTGCACCCTCCCACCTCTCCTTCTCTGTTCTCTCCTCCTCTCTGTCCTCTCCCCTCTCTCACATTCCCCCTGCACTCCCTCCCCTGCACCCTCCCACCTCTCCTTCTCTGCTCTCTCCTCCTCCGCATTTCCCCCTGCGTCTCTCCTTCTCTGTTCCCTCCTCCCCCCGCGTTTCCCGTTTTCTCCCTGCCTCCTCCCTCCCTCACACTCCCCCTGCTTCTCTACCCTGGCTCTCCCTCCCCTGCACCCTCATCTCTCCTTCTCTCCTCCTCCACATTTCCTATTTTCTCCCCACCTCCCCCCTCTCCTCCGTCTATATTGCTCATTCTCTCCCCACCTCCTCCCTCCCCCTGCTCTCTTCTCCCCCACACCTCCCCTCCCTTCCCCTCTCCTGCTCTCTCCTCTTGCTCCTTCCCCACCTCCTATACCCTCCAGCATCTTCCATTCCCTCCCCACCCCATCACTCTCTCACATTCCCCCTGCTATTCTCCCTTCTCCTGCGCTCTCCTCTGCTCTCCCCTCATTCCTATATTTTCTATATTATCAATTGTTCAAATGTTATCTTTATTCTGTATATTCTTGTTACTGTTGTGTCAGCTAGAATTAGCTAGACATACTTTCTGTGAAGCCCTCTGAGACATGCTTGTGAATTAGGGCTATATAAATAAACTTGACTTGACTTGACTTGACTTCAAGCTGTCCACCCTTTCCACCACTGTGCCGTTGATGGTGATTGGGGGGTGTGCGCCCCCCCCCCTCCTGTAGTCTACAATGATCTCCTTGGTCTTGGAGACGTTCAGAGAGAGGTGGTTGTCCTGGCACCATTGTTCCAGGGCCCCCACCTCCTCTCTGTAGGCCGTCTCGTCGCTCCCCGAGATCAGCCCCACGACTGCTGTGTCGTCTGCAAACTTCACGATGGTGTTAGAGGTTTGAGTCGCCACGCAGTCGTGGGTGTAGAGGTTGTACCAGAAGGGGCTGGAGACGCACCCCTGGGGCGCTCCTATGCTGATGGTCAGTGGGGAGGAGGTGAGGTTGCCCACCCTCACCACCTGGCGGCGGTCTGTCAGGAAATCCAGGATCCAGTCGCACATTGCTGTGTTAAGTCCCAGGTCCTTGAGCTTGCATACCAGCCTGGAGGGTACTATGGTGTTGAATGCTGAGCTGTAGTCCACGAACAGCATTCTTACGTAGGTGTCCTTCCCCTCCAGGTGGGACAGGGCGGTGTGGAGCACGTGTGCTACTGCATCCGCTGTGCTCCTGTTGGGGCGGTATGCGAATTGTAGCGGGTCGTGGTCCGGGGGGAGTGTGGGGCGGATCTTTGATATGACCAGCTTTTCAAAGCACTTGCTGGCTATTGGTGTGAGGGCTATTGGGCGCCAGTCGTTGAGGCTGGTCACTTTCTGCTGCTTGGGAATGGGGATGATTGTCGCTGCTTTGAAGCAGGAGGGAACTCGTCGGAGGGAGAGAGACTGGTTGAAAATGTCTGTGTATACGCCTGCCAGCTGGTGGGCGCAGGCCTTGAGGACCCGCCCGGGGATGCCGTCCGGGCCGGCCGCCTTGCGAGGGTTGATACGCAGGAACGACCGGCGCACCTCCTCCTCAGTGATGGTGAGAGGGCGGTCTGGGTCTGTGGGGGGGGGGAGGTGGGGGGGGTTGGTGGTTAGGTGGGGATGGGAGGGGGTGCTGAGGGGTGGGGGGGAGGGGGGGGGGGGAGAGGTGGCGGGGAGAGGAGGGCAGTGGGGGGGGGAGAGGAGGAGGGTGGTGGGGGGGGCGGAGGGGGGGAGTGGTGGTGGTGGGGGGGGAGGAGAGGAGGGGAGGGTGGTGGTGGGGGGAGAGAGGTGGCAGGGGGGAGAGGAGAGGAGGTGGCAGGGGGGGGGGAGGAAGAAGGAGGAGGGGAGGGGTGGTGTGGGGAGAGAGGTGGCAGGGGGGGAGGAGAGGAGGTGGCAGGGGGGGGAGGAGAGGAGGGGGGGAGGTGGGGGAGGAGAGGAGGAGGGAGGGGGTGGTGGGGGGGGGGTGATTGGGGGGGGAGGAGAGGAGGAGAGGGGTGGGAGAGGAGGAGAGGGGTGGGAGAGGAGGGGGGGAGGAGGGGAGGCGCTCTGGCAGAGGGGTCGAACCTGGCGTAGAACGCGTTGAGTTCGTCTGGCAGGGTGGGTGACTCGTTGTTGTTTTGCTGTTTTACCCCCTTTGAAGTCAGTGGCAGCATGGAGTCCTCTCCACAGGTGTCTGGGGTTGTTGGAGTCCAGTTTTGCCTCCAGCTGCCTTCCATATTCTCTCCGCGCTTTTTTTATGTAGCTCGGAGGGCGTATTTCGTCTGCTTGTATTGTTCTGGGGTCCCGGACTTGAAGGCGGTGGTCCGGGCGTGGAGTGCAGCCCGGACATCACAGTTAACCCACATGGAAAGAATCTATATGAACATATATGCAACTATGATGCAACTATATGCAACCTATATGCAGCATATATGAGCATATAGGCCATATATATGCCGCATATAGGTTGCATATAGGCCAGATTTAGGTGCATATATGCGCATATAGGAGCATATATATATGCCGCATATAGGTTGCATATAGGCCAGATTTAGGTGCATATATGCGCATATAGGAGCATATAGGCCATATATATGCCGCATATAGGTTGCATATAGGCCAGATTTAGGTGCATATATGCGCATATAGGAGCATATAGGCCATATATATGCCGCATATAGGTTGCATATAGGCCAGATTTAGGTGCATATATGCGCATATAGGCCACATTTATGCCGCATATAGGTTGCATATAGGCCAGATTCAGGTGCATATAAGTGCATATACCGGGCATATAGGTCTCCTATAGCTTCTTTATATCCACATATAGGTACTATATGTGCACATACAGGGCATATATGTCTCCTATATAGCTTCTTTATATACACATAAAGGCCCTATATGTTCATAATACAGGTCATATAGGTCTCACTTCTTTATATCTACATATAGGCCATATATGTACACAATACAAGGTATATGCCTCCTATATAGGTCATTTACAAATCTGTTTGTATACACTGTGTCATAATCCATATATACCCAGCGAGCACAAAACGTTTTTTCAACGTTGATTTTTAGTTTAAATCTGGGTGATATTGGGTTTGAACGTCTAAGACCTAATTTCACCCTCTTTTCAACCGGCTAAAATGCGGTTACAACGTAAACGTGTAAAAAACACAATTTGGTTCATCATATTGTTAAAACATTTGTTGTAGTTTGGAATAGAGACAATATTGATAGTGTGTGAATTGGCATTTTATTGTCTTTTATTGTGTAACTGAGAGTTGAAATCTGATCTACACGAAAACTACATTTCAACGCATTTTATGTCACATGAAATATCATAAATATGGGACTATAGGCTATGTGGTGCCAGCAAAAAGCTTCCAGGACACAACTATGGTTAATAGTTTAGCGCAATACTATAAAATAATGAATTCAGTTCCTGCAGCAACGAGCATGCGCAATACTTACTAGCTGTGACTGACTAGACCAAAGCAAGTCTGCACGGTCTGCACCAAGTGCGGAACGAGGTGCTCTGGGCACACTATGTTATTGTAACAGACTATACGAGGCTCTGTGTAGGCCTACCTCCTGAGTCTCTGGTGTTAAATGAAGTTAACCTCTGAAGCCGTACAGCCTACAGACTATAGATGCACACACACACACAACATCATTTTAGTCTGTTACGATCGTACGCATCACATAAAATAACTTCCAGATCGCTGACAATTGTGGTCTACGTTGTGTGCGAGAGAGTATATAATGTGCCCGGCTCTCTGGTTAGTTTAAGAAAATGTATAGCTCAGCACTAGAGTCTGCGCTGCTATTTTTTTTTATTTAAAATCCTACATATAGGTACATATATGTACATATAGGTTTCCATATATGGTGCATACATAAAATTGGCCGATTTCCTATATTATATGTACATATAGGTACATATATGTACCTATACATATAGGTACATATATGTACATATAATATAGGAAAACGGCCAATTTATGTATGCACCATATATGGGAAAACTATATGTGGCCCTATATTAAAACATATAGGGTACATATAGATTCTTTCCATGTGGGAATCCAGGGTTTCTGGTTTGGCATTATTTTGGTTATTTTTTGGGGGATTATGTCCTCTGTGCATTTTTGTATGAAGCCTGTTACCGTGTCTGCATAATCGTCCAGGTCTCTGCAGCCTTGAACTCTTCCCATGCTGTTTGGTCGAAACAGTCTCTCAGGATGTCCTCTGAGGAGAGAGGAGGCTGGCCAGCGAGACTAGATAGATAGTGACTTAACAGACATTTATTTAAATGAAAATTGAGTATTGTATGATCACTTTAAATCACATAAGAAACATATACAGTGCAATACAAAACAACCCAGTGGCGTATCCAGGCCATTTTGAATGGGGTGACACATGGTGCGGCACAGACTGAAGCAAGGGGGCGGCACTGAGTGCAGCATTTAGGAAGGAAGTAAGACAGCTTTTCCCTCGCCATAACGTAGCCTAAATGTTGAGCATTAGCACGCGGACGACATTCCTAGTCTCTCAAGCCAGACTGTCTCCTCTACATTCTGCCAATGAGACTTAGACAGTCAGTAATTCACGCCCACAGAACATGGACAAAGGAAGTTGTGGGGAAAAACACTTCACACCGGAGGAAGTGCGAATCACTTTCGTGACATATATATATATATTATATATATATATTAATAATTCATAATTATTAATAATCATATTTCATAACCAAACCAGCTCCTACGAGCACAACACCGCTTTTCCCAAATAGGGTCCTATGTTGCCCGCTATGTTCCCTGGTCCGATGTTTCTCCCGAAATGCCAAAAACAGCCTACCTCATATGATCGCGTGATTAAATCAATGCATATGGGCGCAGACAACACTCTCCGTAACATTTGGAAAGGGCCTGCCGACTAGGTCATTTTTTCCCCAACATCATTTCTGAGTTCTGTCTCGGGGATTACCAGGCCTTTTTAAATATTATGTGAGTGTTGTCTGCGCCTTCATCCCTATTACGACATGCCTCTATGGGATTTTTATTTTATTTATTTTTATTTTAAAGTTATAATTTACTGCGGTCGAAAAAACGTTTTCTCCTGCAGCGCAGGGAGAGACAAAAGATCCAGACACCTGAGTCGGGGCGGACATTAAATCGTTACCCTGCTGCAAGTAAACATTATTATTCTAAGAAATAGTATTTTTCTCCTCTTAGCCTACATGTGTTAATGCTTGTAAGCCCCGCTGTTGCGGGCATGTAGGCTATGTTAAAGCATACAATGTCAAGCTTTATTGGGTTTAAAGGCCCGCTCATGTGCTCCGCCCCATAGAGGCATGTCGTAATAGGGATGAAGGCGCAGACAACACTCACATAATATTTAAAAAAGGCCTGGTAATCCCCGAGACAGAACTCAAAAATGATGGTGGGGAAAAAATGACCTAGTCGGCAGGCCCTTTCCAAATGTTACGGAGAGTGTTGTCTTTTGATTGAATCATGCGATCATATGAGGTAGGCTGTTTTTGGCATTTCGGGAGACACATCGGACCAGGGAACATAACGGGGAACATACCTATTTGGGAAAAGTGGGGAACATAGGACCCTTTTTCATAGAAAGGGTTCTATGTCCCCGGTCCCACAAAAACGGGGAACATAGGACCCGGGGAACATAGGACCCGGGGAACATAGGGATGACCCCGGTGAAGTGAAAGTGGCCCGGTGCGGTCTGGTACTCCCTACCACTAAAAAATTCGGACAAAGTGCAGTACCGGGATGCATGCTGTGAGATACTGCGTACAGTACGCATAGTGAGAGGTGTACTGGTAGGCCTACGCACATTCTCACGGCCCGTGGATATTTATAAATTGGGAAACTTTGTGGAAAGTGCACTTATCATACATAATGTATCTGTTGTTCTATTCCAACAGAGTTACAGGAGGTAGTAGGCTTCTTCCTAGCATTATTCCTATAAACTAGATAGGCTATTAGTAGTGTGTGTTTGCTGGACAGCTAACATTCATACTTTATTAAAATGACTATACAGTCAGTTAGTTCCTGCTGAGGCTATAAGGGGTCATCTAAGCATTTGTTCATAATGTTGATCTTACTTTAATTATTTAATTGCAAACTGTATAACTGAGTTATTAGGCCTACTTAGCCTATTGCACAGACATATTAATATGTATTTTTTCTTGTCATTCTACATTTCATCACCTTGTTTCCTCTGATTCATATTTAAATTCAAATACATGTCATTCTTGTATTACAATGAGCTGAATTAGTTCATTGTAAATGCGCATTGACCCTGTTTTTATATCACCTTGATCAATTATCTGCCTATAGGTTGCATACGTGCACTGCCAAGAGTAGCGACAGCGTTATTAACCATATATATGACACACAGTTGCGTCTTTCATGCAGGCTAGCAAGCATAGCTGCAGTCTGTCTGACCCACTGAGTCTGACCACAGACTGGAGAAGGAGATGTATGGATAGCCAAGCGAATGTGTTTGGATGGAAGTTTGACACTAGGCCAATCAGAGGCAGAGACGGGGCGGGTTATGCCTTCGCCATCATCCGGAGAGAAAAAAATGCCTACGGAACACATTTGTTGCTGTGAGATGAAAAACTCAACTCATATTTCATGTTTGATTTTGCTGTGACAGTAGCTGAGCGGTCCAAACGCAGCCGTCTGATACCGACTGTCATCATTGTATTGGTGATATCGCTGGCACTGATCTGTGGAGGATGTTTGAGAGGAAGATTCTTCAAACAGAAACAAGCAGAGGTAGGACAGATGCTATTCAATAATGAGAGACTAATAGAAAGTATAACAAGCTTTAATGATACAACAAATTAATTTTGGCGTATGACTCCATGATATGATGACGCTCTCCTGAGATGATGAGAGGATGTCGTCAGTGAAGAATAGGATAGGAAATCCCCATAGGGAATTCATAGGACTGAGGGACGCACACACACACACACACACACACACACACACACACACACACACACACACACACACACACACACACATATACATATATATATATATATATATATATATATATATATATATATATATATATTATATATATATATATATCACATCTAAATCAATGAAAGTTGGGGTAAACTATAGCCTACTCATTACCTTGGGTAGTTTACTCACCTGGAGTAAAACCGCCCATATGCGCCTCTACACTACAGGATTGGGGGTTCTAGAGCAGAACACAAGACGTCTGTTCAGATGTGCGTTTACTGCAGGGGTTAAATCCCCGATTGTGTCTGCCTGGGCTGGGCTAGCAGCTAAATGCTAATTATGCTGTATGGAGAGAACGGGGGATTTACCCCACCCTGACCAGCCAGCTAACCCAGTGTCTATGACGAGACATTGGCCTCGAGCCAAAGTGAATGTCACTTCCTGCTTCAGCACTGTACCAGAGATTTTCATCCGCTATTTATTTTCCCATAGACATTTTGTAAAATGCTTATAATAGTTTTACTTGTTCAAACCAAACGGTTCAGATATATTTAGAAACAAGAGAGACCACATAACATTTCACTCAGACAAAAACATAAAAACATTGCAGATTAAAAAAAAAAAAAATTGATGTTGTTTTTAAGTTTTGGTCGGAGTGAAATGTGCTATGGTCTCTCCCGATTCTAAATATAGCTGAACCATTTGGTTTGACCAAGTAAAACTATTTTGTCTATGGCAAAATAAATAAATAGCGGATGTTAGCTAACAGTTAAACTCTTTCTTTTTATATTTGTATTATTATTGTTTGTCTTTTCTGCACTGTTTAACTTCTCTGATGTCTGTCTGGGCATCCGTCTATCGATCGATCTTTTTATATTTGTATTATTATTGTTTGTCTTTTCTGCACTGTTTAACTTCTCTGATGTCTGTCTGGGCATCCGTCTATCGATCGATCGATCGATCGATCGATCGATCGATCTGTCTATCTATCTATCTATCTATCTATCTATCTATCTATCTATCTATCTATCTATCTATCTATCTAATAGTGTGGTTTTCTTGACTTTCTTGATGTGTTGTTGCTATTGATTTCCCTCTTTAGACATAACATTTTCTGAGTTCATTAGAGTAGAAACTAAAAGTATTCTTGCAAAAATGTAAAATGCTGACAAACCTTTGTTGGCTGTGTGTTAAATGTGCTTTTGTCGCACTGTTTGTTGCAGGAAGCTGTGGTCTGATGTCAGACTGAAGTGAAGCCGCCTGCAGACTCAGTCAGTCAGTCAGTCCATCAGCAGCATGGAGGTAACAGCTCTCTGCATTGTCATCGGTGAGTAGTGTGTGTGTGTGTGTGTGTGTGTGTGTGTGTGTGTGTGTGTGTGTGTGTGTGCATGTGTGTGTGCGCGTGCCCGCAGCGCGCGTGTGTGTGTGTGTGTGTGTGTGTGTATGTGTGTGGGGGGGGGGGGGGGGCATTGTTATCTTATGTACTGTATTGCTACAATTCCACAGCTTGAATCTCTGTGTCTCTGCATCTCCTTCATTTTGAACTGTTGCTCATAAGACTAAATATGTGAAATGTCAGAATAATTTTGCAAGTGCATAATGCAATTGACATAATGAGGAATTTGTCTTAGTGTCTGTATGCAGCATATCGGTCAGATCAATATACAGAGATAAAGAAGTAGGAAAGATAACTAAAAGTGCAATCAAATCAAATATATTATACAATATGTACATGAGGACACTGAGTGGACTAGTGTTCAGTTGATAGTACATATGTATTTACATTGCATTTACATGAAATGTACAGTCTGAGTTAAATAAGCGTTAAATAGGCAGTGAATTTACATGCATTTACAGTCCAAGTTAAATATGAGTTCACATTGAATTTAAATGAATGTACAGTCCGAGTTAAACAGGCATTCAATTAGATATGAGTTACGTCTGAGGGGTCGGCCATGATGTAACAAGAGTAATCTGATGGTGACTTCTGGCTGGAAGGGGAGGCAGTGGGTTTGATGGGGGGGGGGGGGGGGGGGGGCTCAGATCAGTGTGTGTGTGTGTGTGTGTGTGTGGGGGGGGGGGGGGCATTCAGCTGAGTTCAGGAGGAGGTAGTGGGGTTTGTGGGGGGTGTTGGTGAGGTCCTTGGTGGATGGGGTTTCCGGGCCTGGTTGGTGAGGCTGATGGCGTTTGGGAAGAAGCTGCTCTTGCGGCGAGTGGTTCTGGTCTTGGCAGACCTCATAGTCTCTTGCCGTGGAGAGTTTGTTTCAGCAGGGTCCAACTTTCATCTGCCAACAAGATCTACAGCAGGGCTTCCCAAACTTTTTTTGGCATGTGACCCTAATTGACGTCACAAAAATCGAATGACCCCAGACATTCAAATTTTGCATGTACAGTAACAGTATGCTCACTTTTTTCCTCGGAATTCTGACTTTAATCTGGAATTCTGATTTGAATCTCATAATTCCTACCAGTGGCGTGGCTGACCAAGTTGGTGCCCTAGGCAAAATTTTTGCTGGTGACCCCCCCCCTTCCCCTAAAAATGATATCGCAGCTAATCCACCACTGCAGTGCAGGCTCAGAATCGCCCCCAGTGGCGCTGGAAGTACTTTTAGGTAGGGGGTGCTGTAAGGAAGGGACTCTCGGTGCTGCCTGCGAGGGCAGCGGCGAAGAAAATTTTACGTTTTTTGGACTTTCATCCATATTTAGAAGAATATTTAATTTTAAATTAACATTAGGATTATACTGTTGTGATGTCATTATTCAGTATCTTCTCCTTTTCTCACTCACTTTCATGTAAGCACCTGCTCTCCCTTTAGTCGTTTTACACAACAACAGACAGCAACACAGGCATAAACACTGAACTTTATTATTATTATTATTATGGAAAACCAGATTATGATGAAAATCAAACACTTTTGAAGAGAGAGCGTATGAAATAAGATTAGAGCTGGGAAGCACAAACTGTTTTTTAATGCATTCTGTTGGTGGTATAAACACAAGACAGCCAAATCCAACAATTTCATAAATCCCATTTCTTGCCACCAGGGGGTGCTGCAGCACCCTCAGCACCCACCTTCCAGCTCCCTTCCCCCACTCTGGGAAAAAGCTCCGAGCAGGTAGAAGGGGGCGCGGCCGCGCAGTGGGTGGGGTGGTATGGATTAGGGACCATGGTGAAAGTTCTGCAGCCCAGGCAGCCAGAAAGCCAGAATTAGAAAAATGATTTCACTATTATTTAAAGACTTAAGACGTTGTTCTGCTTATTTTTTGTCTACTATTGTAAAATAATAGTAGGCCTATTATCATGAAAAAGTATTTGTAAAAAAAATAAAAAAATAATTACCCCCTCTGGCGCCCCTAACGGCTCAAGCGCCCCTAGCATTTGCCTAGTTCGCCTAATGGACGGCACGCCACTGATTCCTACTTTAATCTGATAATTATGACATTAATCAGAGAATTCTGACATTAAACTCAGAATTCTGACTTTAATCTCAGACGTCTTCATGCCTTTTTTCTCGGAATTCTCGCTTTTTTACAGAATTCTGACATTAAACTCAGAATCCTGAATACATTTTTCACATGTGACCCGAATCCTCTTTGGTAGTTTTAAATTGTGTGTGGTGTAAAAAGAATAAGCGGTCTCTACAGGAACCACTGCTCTACATGGAACCAATGAACTACTGATGATTTGTTATAGGCATGATGCTCACAGTGTAAACACACACACAGTAATGATGACAACCTTAATTTGTCATTGTGCTCTTGTTCGTCTCTCTCTCTCTCTCTCTCTCTCTCTCTCTCTCTCTCTCTCTCTCTCTCTCTCTCTCTCTCTCTCTCTCTCTCTCTCTCTCTCTCTCTCTCTCTCTCTCTCTCTCTCTCTCTCTCTCTCTCTCTCTCTCTTTCTCTCTCTCTCTCTCTCTCTCTCTCTCTCTCAGCCTCTCTCAGAGTCAGTCCTGAGCAATCGCAGTTCTTTAAATATGACCCTGTCACTCTAAGCTGTGAGGGGCTGAGCAACTCTTCTGACTGGAGAGTTTCGAGGAACACATCGACATCAATAAACGAAGAGTGGGGGACAAGGAAAGAATCCCACATCATCATCAGTGATCTATATCCATCAGACACTGGAGTGTACTGGTGTGAGTCTGGATCAGGAGAGTGCAGCAACGCCGTCAACATCACTGTGGCTGGTATGATAAAGTTAGCCTGATTATGAGTTGTTTGACTTTTATCAACCTCTGTCACACACTCACACCTGGGATCTGCCCTGAAAGTTACGGAGTCTGTTGGTCACTGATCAGCTCTATTGAAGCATCAAGGGGATTGTATGCTTTGCTCAAGGGCACTTTGTTTTTCAAAGTGAATATTTTGAAACAAACTGTCTAAATATTACAAATTACTCACAGTAAAGGAGAACTCTCAAGTAATAATTATGCAAAATCTAGCTTTATTTTCCATTCCAGTATATAGCTGATGGAAGCATGCTTAGGTGTGTCTGTTGGCCTTAATGCTTGTGGCTGATGGGGGGTGGGGCCTATTGTAACCACAGAGAAATCCGTTATGCAAAAATACTTACTTTGTTCCCAAATGCACACATAGTAAACGGTGACTGGAAAATAAAAACATTTTAAAATGTAAAATTGTATGATATCAGTTTATGATACCAATGCTTCAAACAATTGTCTAGTCCTGCCAGTGTGAATCAGGATAATTACGAGGGAAGGTTTTGTGACTGTTTTCCAGATGGGTCCGTGATCTTGAAGAGTCCTGTCCTTCCTGTGATGGAGGGAGATGCTGTGACTCTGAACTGTACAACCCAGACGACTCCCTCCAACCTCACAACTGCTTTCTATAAAGATGGCCTCCTCATCAGGACCAGCTCTACATCAGAGATGACCATCCACAGTGTTTCTAAGTCTGATGAGGGCCTCTACAAGTGTAACATCTCTGGTGCTGGAGAATCACCAGAGAGCTGGCTGGCTGTCCGTGTGAGACGTGAGACAAACCTCACAACTATATTTATTTTAAATTCTTGGCTTGATCAGTAGTTGCTAACAATAAATTAATCTCAGTAGTCTTGGTTTCAGTGAAGAGTTGAATTTCGTCTTTTTTGCACACAAAAATGCAAAATAAAAAATATGTTGAATATTCTGTTAAAAATATCAGGTTTTGGCATCAGTAGCCCATTCGTACCTGCCTATTATGTCAGAGAGTAGTTTGGTATCCCCCTGCTTAAATTGAGGTCACGGTGGTCGCCCTAGCTGTCAGGCTATAGCTGAGATGTAGAGCCGTGGTATTTCTCTATTGAGGCCAAACTGTTTTTTCTTCTTGTTTTGAAGAGTTGCATCCTGGGCCGTCTCACCCCTCCAGCGTTGTGCACATAGTGCTTCCTGTGGTGGGCTTCTGCCTGATGGCCTTTCTGCTGCTGCTGCTGTTCTTCTGGAGGAGGCACACAGGTCAGACTGCTTTAAATGCACTGCCTTCGCAATACTAGTGTGTCAAACAAACACGACAATGAAGCTTCAACTTGAACCTTTAACTTTATTTGTCCCAGAGGGCAGTGTTTGCAGGAGGGCATACAAGACAGACATACACCCACAACAAAACACCCATAGGATACATCAAATGGGGTGTGTGTGTGTGTATGTGTGTGTGTGTGTGTGTATGTATGTGTGTGTGTGTGTGTGTGTGTGTGTGTGTGTGTGTGCGCGTGCGTGCGTGCGTGCGTGCGTGCGTGCGTGCGTGCGTGCGTGCGTGTGTGTGTGTGGGGGGAAGGGGGGGCACTGAATGTCTTTGTTCTCAGTGAGAACAAAGTGGTCCCAATTTGAACTTCCCAATCAGAGAAAAATTATACATGAATAAATACATTCCGGAATTCTGAAACATCAGTTGATTACAAATCAACATGGCACCAAGAGTAAATTCATACAGCATGAATATGTAAGTACAATAGCCTAATATAAACACCACCGACAATGTAATCAAAAACGAAATAAAATCGACATAGGTCCACAACATCGTGAAAACTTTGTGATAAGCGATTTGAAATTGAAATTGGAGCTGAAATTGAACGTTTTTGTTTCAAAAGGAGAGATCCGCTAAAAATCTGGGTCAGCCTCTGATGTCTGGGTCATCAGACATCAAACAAAAACAAATGTAATCTTATGATTGCACTTGCATCACTGGGCTACAAATACACACCGTGCCAGTTCAACACTTCACTCCGACAGCTTGCACGACTTCACACCTCCATGCCATGTCTCTGTATTATGTCCCACGTGACTTCCTGTTGTAAACCACACACACACACACACGCACACACGCACACGCACACACGCACACACACACACACACACACACGCACGCACACACACACACACACACACACACACACACACACACACACACACACACACACACACACACACACACACACACACACACACACACACACACACACACAGGAAATGCTGTGAGTTACCCACTGATGAAGACTGTCCTTCCTTCCAAGCCTTGTCTGAGGGGAGGCCCACAGTCAAACTTTGAAAGCCCCTGGCCTAAGCAACTCATTCAACTGTCAAATCCAACACAAATGGTAAATATATATACATTATATAGAGAGCCAACGTGGAACATCACTGTACCAGAGATTTTTTTCATCCGCCATTTATTTTCCCATAGACATTTCGTAAAATGCTTATAAAAATAGTTGTACTTGTTCAAACCAAACAGTTCAGATATATTTACAGGAGAGATCGCATAACATTTCACTCGGACCAAAACGTAAAAAAAATGCAGGTTTAAAGACAATATTTTTTTTATGTTGTTTTTTAAAGTTTTGGTCCGGTTGAAATGTTCTATGGTCTCTCCCGATTCTAAATATAGCTGAACCGTTTGGTTTGAAGTAAAACAATTTTTATACGCATTTTACGAAATGTCTATGGGAAAATAAATGGTGGATGAAAATCTCTGGTACAGTGCTGAAGCAGGAAGTGACGTTCACTTTGCCTCTCTATAGCCTATGTCTAATGGTATGTGTGCGCGTGCACGTGCATTGCTTGCATGTGTGTACTTCATAACTAGCATGTAGTAGCCTATAGGGGGACTTTCAAAATTGCTTGCACTGGGGCCTGTCATGACTATCCTCTGCCACTGGGTGTGTGCGTGTTGTGCTGCAGGTGGAGCCGCCACTGATGTGTCATGCCCTGATGTCGTCATCGCACCACAGCCACAGCCGAGCAGTGAGCGAGGTACAGGAAAACAACACACACACACGGGCACGCACGCACGCACACACACACACACACACACACACACACACACACACACACACACACACACACACACCTACACACACACACACACACACACACACACACACACACACACACACACCTACACACACACACACACACACACACACACACACACGCACACACACACACACCAACTCCCCCTGCTGTCCCGGTCGTTGCTCCACCCCCTCTGCTGATCTGTGGAGAGTTGTAGGCTAGCACATGGCTCCTCCGATACATGTGCAGTCACCAGCCTGAGTTTCACCTGCAGGTGGTAGCACATGAGAGGATCACACTACCCCCCCCGACCCTATATATATATATAATTGACATTGCAATTCCAATACAAAACAGCAGAGGAAGCACCCCCTCTTCCCGCGTCCCTGCCCCAAAATCCTGAGGCTGCTGGCATCTGTGACCTAGTCAGTGGAAATATCCTCAGGCTGTTTGAGAAAACCAGTTTGGGAACCCCAGCGCAGCAACACGGCCATGCTCCACTGTTTTGGTTTGGAAACCAGGAAGCCCAGCCTAACGGTCACATGACCAGCGTTGTCATGGTTACAGTAAACAAAACACTGCTATTGGCTTTGACTTGAGTGAGAGCTAAAAGCCCTGCCCTGGCCACCAGGGAAACCCTCCAGAAACTCTGAGTCACCATGGAGTCACCACACTATCTTTACACTTGACCTCACTCTCAGCTGATTGCTATTTATAGTATGGTATGTTGTCATCTAATTGTGTGTGTGTGTGCGGGTGTGTGTGTGTTTGTCTGTGACGTGTGTGTGTCCTCCCCAGATACCGTCATTCCTTCAGTCCATTCAACACTCCCCTCAGTCTACGCAACACTACAACTACCTTCAGTCTACTCAAATGTAATCATCTACTAACTACCTATTTTCATTTGTGATTACTTTACATACTGATGAATTATAATTGTTTCGATTAAATGTGATGATAATAAACTGTCACATTCTCCTTTTATAGAAAATATAATCGCTTATTTTTGATGGTTTATTTATCCAGCTGAAGAAAAATTCAAACTTTTTTGTTCACACTTTTCACTTTTTTTTTTAAATCATTTGCACAAATAAACTAAACACCTGGACAAACGGGGGAATGAGACTGTGTTATATGAATTTATGAACTTAATGGGAACAAATTGACAGCCATATTTCAGGGAATTGACAGACTTGTGACATTATTTTATCTCATTTCCAGACTAGCTTTCCTTAGGATCTTTTTGGTGAAATCATCTCATGCCAGCTTTTTTTTTCTTCTTTTTTTTGCTTACCAGTTTCAACAAATGTGTCTTTTCCCCCCACGAGGATTTCTTAAAATAAATATCTTAAAAATAAAAGTCTTAATGGCATAAATCAAGTGACATTTATTGAAACAGCCGGTGCAGTGTAGGGGCAAGATAAGGTTCCACCTGAGAGAATTTGACTAAAAATGTGATGAAACAACAAACAAGCTGATAGGTCTGGAGGTGCACGGGACAGCTTGTCATGATTTGATGAATCATAGAGTAATCTGTTTGATTGCTTTCTGTCTCATTTAGATAACAATAATAAAAAAAAAAAGTTAGAAATCACAAACACATCTCCCATGACTTCCGAGGAGCTTTCAGGCGATCGCCCATCTTAAAACATGTTTGCCTTTAATTCGAGAACTCCGTGACTGTGTTGTGTTGTATAATATTGTATTGTGTTAAATCTGTATTTGGATCAAAGACTTAGACCAGTGACAGACAGGCACGGAGGAGGAGTGTGAGTTCAGTCAAAGCCAGATTCCCAGGAACAATCTAGCCCAGGGGTGGGCAATTATTTTTCATGGGGGGCCACATGAGAAACCCAGATTGTTGCCGGGGGCCGAACAAATATTGTCATGCCGTAACCCATGGATGGGTAACTTTGATGATAGAGAGGGCCACAAAAAATGTCCTCGCTACCAGGTTTTGCTGAGGGCCGAACGGCGCCAGCGCGGAAAATTTGGTGCATTTGAAGCCAGGTTTAGAGGAATAACTAATTTTAAATTATCAGTTGTGATGTCATTATTCAGTCTTAACCACCAATATTTGATCCTTTTCTCACTCACTCCTATGTCACCACCTGCTCTCAGGGCTTGAAATTAACTTTTTTGACCACCTGCCAATATGGCTGCTAGATTTTAAAGTTACCAGCCAATTAGAATTTCCACTAGCTGAAATGTTTTTCTTGAAATAAATCAGAATATGAGTGGGTTAATTTAAGCATAAGTATCAGTAAGTGTCCCGGGATGATCAAAGCCTGTGTTGAGGGTCACACGAACAAAAATGCAGTCTTGAAGCTAAATAAATCCAAAACCAATGAGTTATTTGAGTTATTTAAATTTCGACTTCAATGTAGCCTTTTAGTCATAAAGATTATTGAAATATATTCCATATTCCAGACTGAAATGCTATAACAGAAGTGGAGTATTGGCCAGAATATGACATGAACATTTGGACACTTATTCAGCGGGTATCTTGCATGTTGCGTTCAGGTGCACTGTGTGTGTATTAAAATTATTATTATTATTATTATTATTTTTTGCAATTCCATCGCGGGCCACACAGGTGGCGCCCGCGGGCCGCATCCGGCCGTATTTTGCCCATGTGTGATCTAGCCTGACCACAGAGCGGCTAGAGATGTTTAATACAATTTTTAATTCTTCCACATCCCCTCTTCCCTTTTTAGAGTGTATTTTAATAGGCAATACATTCGATTATTTTTAATTGTAAGACCGGGTCCGCCTGAGTGTATTCGCACCACCACTTTTTTCATATTGTATTGTATTGTATTGTATTGTATTGTATTTGTATTGTATTCTATTGTATTGTATTGTATTGTATTGTATTGTAATTGTATTGTATTGTATTGTATTTGTATTTGTATTTGTATTTGTATTGTAGATAGATAGATAACAGAGAAACTAATGATCAGAACAGCCATTATTTTACATTCTCTGTTAACCTTTATGAAATCATTGTGAATTTTAACAATTTTTAACAATCAATTTGCTGGGAACCCCATCAAGGACTCCTGGTGGTCCCCGGACGGTCCGGGAAGTAGGGGTGCTGCAGGTGCTGCAGCACCCCCTAGATTTTTTTTTTTTTTTTTTTTTTTTTACAAATGTAATTAAAAATATTTTGCAGTGCACTATGTTCCTTTCTTGTTTAAGAATGTTTCGGGAAATGATTGCATTATTGATATACTGAAAATGTAGCCTATTTAAATAGAATTATCAACAATAACAATGAAGGAAGTTACATGCTTGTAGGCTAGAAGAAGAAGAAGAAGCGCGCATGCACGCACATGTTGTGTTGAACCAACCAACAACCAATACGAATTGTTTAATCTGGCAATAAAGAAATGGGAACTTGACATGCTATTTTAATAGCCTATACTCAAAAATGCACCTCCCACTATACAGCAAAGAGAGGAGTCAATGTTTCTTGATGCCATTCAGATCAGAATAATTAGTCTAGTCATTAAGTTTGCTGATAATATTTCTATCATGTTAAGTCTGTGTCATGTTAACTGGTGTATTCAGAGCAAATAGGGAGATATAGAGCATTATCATCATGCTATATATCTCCCTCTTTGCTCTGAATGAGTGAGAAAAGGAGAAAATACTGAATAATTACATCACAACAGTATCCTAATGTTAATTTAAAATGAGATATTCCTCTAAATATGGCAAAAAAATGTAAAAAAAAAAAACGTCACATTTTTATTTCGCCCTTGCGGGCCCCACCGAGAGTCCCTTCCTCCCAGCACCCCCTGCTTAAAGTGACTTCCAGCGGCTCTGCCCGGACCACACATTGAGAACCACTGCCAATAAAGTGCAATCTGATCTTATCTCTAATGACACATTAATGAGAAATGGAAACATCTCAGGAGAAAAAAACAGGGAGTCTCAACACTTAGCCAAGTTCATTACGACCTATAATGAACTTGGCCAAGTGTTAAGATTTCTTTGATGGATGAGGTCATCAATAGATGATCACATACAGACCCCCTACAGAGGCCAATTTTGTTGAATGATGCAGACAAAACTCATACTAACTACTACGTCTTTAAACAGGGGAAGTCCACACTCATACTAACTATAACACCTCTTTAGGGGAAGTCCACATGGAGTTTCTGCTTTGTTTTCAGTTTCTGCTCTCTCATCACAGCTAGCATTCATGAAAATATGTACATGTAAATCTACAGGACTCTCCCAAATCAATTTAACAACATAAATACCGGTATATCATTTACTATTGAATGCTTCCTGCTTTGAACAGGAACTTCCATCTTTCTTCCTGAAGTGCTTCCCTGTTTAGAAACAAAGAAGCTGCTCATCTTGTGCTTATGGGAATATTTTTCTTTCATTTCTTGACTTATGGTAAATGTTGAAGAATGGGAAATGTATAGATTTCCTGGGAAACCCGTTCATTTATTTCCCAACAGACCGGTAAATCTCTAGCTACATGTCCCCTTGCAATGTTAAAAATTATGTTGTGGAAATGTCTGCAAATTAGTGCATATAAGTAGGTAATGCCTCATTGGCATATTTAAACATACAATTTGCGAAGACAAATACAATTTTCTTTATAATTAATGAAAGTAGTCAACATGGTAAGTCTCATGGTGATATCTTCTATTAGTTTATATATATATATATATATATATATATATATATATATATATATATATATATATAAAGGGTGTCTCGCCAAATTGTTATAATAATAAAATTAGGCTCCCTAGGGTTTAAAAGTGGAAGCTTAGAAATTAGGAAATTGATTTTCATAATTTTGGGCAGATCACACTAAACACTAATATTTTCATGTTTATTGTAAATGTGCTGCTATGTTTGGTTTGAATAATAGACTCAGGTACAGAGTTTAGTGAAACCACAGCTGGGGCTGAAAATGTAGGAACTTTATGAAGGAAAGATGTATACTTAGGATGAAAGAGTCCATCACATGACACAAGCAGATTTCCTTCGAAGAAGACGAAATCAATTCAACTGAAAATCTATGTGATCGAAATGATGTATTTGGCTGTAACAAGGCAAGGCAAGTTTAATTGAATGGCACATGTCATACACAAAGGCAATCCAAAGTAAGTTTACATGACATGGATAAACAGAAAAGAGCATAACGAAACTAGAAGTGCACTCAGAGAGTACCGACCTCCGCCAAGGCCAATGCTGCTGTCTGCTATGATATGTACATTTTGTGAGTCAGATCGGCCTGACCCGCCCACATCCCCCCATCCACTCCACCTACCCACCCCTCGAACCCTGACTCTGTACGACCTGCCTATTATGTCTCTTTTTATGTCTCCTATTATGTCCCCCTTCATTGATCCTTCCTTGCCCCCCCCCCCCTCCAAATATAATCATTCCAATATATAAGCTTCCTGTCCAAAGCAGACTTTGCATCAACGCAGCCATAATTTTTGACCAGAGTCCTGCCTGTCCACCGTGCTGCAGCAGGTTCAGCGTGTAGGTGTGTGCTGTTCTAGTGCCTTCTAGTTTGAAATGTATGTATATACACACACACACACACACACACACACACACACACACACACACACACACACACACACACACACACACACACACACACATAGTAACGCTGATGCGTTCATTTACATAATAGTGGTAATCACCAGGGTGGGAATCTTTCGTCATTTTAGGGTACAAGGCCACGCGTCATGGTCAGACAGTAGCAGGGCACTGCCAAGGTGGCCTTTTAGGGAGAATTTCAGGGCCTCAGAGGGAGGTGCAATGGCGGCCATGGCCTCCATGTAATTCCCATCCTGGTAATCACCTGAAATCCAAAATTCAACATCTGGATATCAAAGTGAAACTATATCAATTCAAGGTCAATCTTGTTTGTTTTCAATAATAGTCATATATAATTACCCCACTAGGTGGAGTGGTACAACAGTGTAGCTGGCTGCCTGTCAGCCACAGCTGTTCTCACCTATTTACAAAATATGACCTGATATTTCACATGTTACACTGACTGATGTTCCTGTACTGTGCATACTTTCTTTTGGCATGGCACAACCTCAAAATCAATGACACCATCAGTGACAGCATCAGTGATGTCACATGTTACAATTCCTTGTGAAAGTGAATACATAATTCACATACAAAACATTGTGTACTGATGATAGACAATAACAACAATGATAATGATAATACTAATAATAATAATGATAATAATAACTTCATATAGCATCTTTAACAACATAGTTTACAAAGTGCTTTGACCATCAAAATAAAAGCAGAATACTCAATAATAAGAATAATAAGAATATTAATAATAATAATAATAATAAAGTAAAAATGGAACAGTGTGAAACAGGAATTCAGAAGAGAAATGGATAAAATAAAAGATAACACAAAAAGATGGTAAGACGACCTCACATATAAAAATGGTTTTAAGAAGTTAATAAATCACTGATTCTGCATGCTGCCTTAGCTTGTAATCTATGAAGAGTTGATTTTGGCGCTAAAATCTGTGTTTTATTTATTCAAGGAGTAACTGCTACATTTCTTTTTTTTTTGTTCTTTATTCATCGTATTCTTTGAGGTCAAAGAATATTTTTGTACCTGAGACACAACCCCCCTTCCCTCATTTATACATCACGTAAAGACTTACTGGACATTTTACATGGACTTATTACAATTACATGGACA
The DNA here is from genome assembly GCF_964638095.1 of Poromitra crassiceps. Lineage (NCBI taxonomy): Eukaryota > Metazoa > Chordata > Actinopteri > Beryciformes > Melamphaidae > Poromitra > Poromitra crassiceps. The sequence goes on along the minus strand of NC_139628.1, from coordinate 16,865,474 downwards.
TTTAGATGGACTTATTACATGGACATTTACATGGACTCCACTATATGTCACTTTAAAGATCTTTTAAATGTATAATTCAAAGATTCTCTTTTTGTCTGCTCCATATTTTGTTATTGCTATAATCGCTGCGCTGCATACTGCACAAAGACAAATTCCTCGTTTGTAACATTACTCACTAGACTATTAAAATATGATTGAATGTTGAATCGTAGTTTGAAAGTTGTTTTAAGCTGGTTACTCTGCATGTAAATGTGCACTGCAAGCTCTGCAATCCATGGATGGAATATCAACATTTATGAGACAAAACGCGTTCACGTTTCCAGATACCTGAGTATTAACATTATACATGTCTCGAGCCTAGCGAATGTCTCGCGTTGAAGCGATGTTTTACAATTAACCACCGTTTTGTTCCAAATTTACGTTGAGATTGTAGACATAAAATGCCACATTTAGAAACGTATTTAGCAGACGTTTTGTTTCAAATTTACGCTCATATTCCTCATATCCCAGGTTACCAGACACGTACAATGCTACCGTTTTATTCTGGCGACTGGGTTGCACAACTTACAACTCCTCTTGCTCCTGGACTGAGGAAGAAGAGCGCTAACAGGATTAGATTCCACTTGCAGGGTCAGAACGTCCTCGTTTTCTTTCAGCTTGAGCTGTTGGAAGAACAGAGAGGAGAGTGTCATTCTCTTTATCTCCACTATGAATTTAAAGTGATAATACGGAATATTTCAGTTTTGTTCTCTTGGGTGACACCTATTGGTGATGAGTGGTAATTGCAGGTGAGATCCAAACAGTGTTATTATGTGACATTACTCAGTTTGTTCGGCCATAGTAACCACCCGGCAGAGAGTAATGCTGGCAGAGACCGGAAAAAAGTAGCTTGTTATCCTACTTCATACAAGAGCTGTCAGGAACCTAGTAACCTACAGAGTGAGTCTATTGTGTTAGCTCCGCCCACCCTGTGAACCTACAGTAACCTACAGAGTGAGTCTATTGTGTTAGCTCCGCCCACCCTGTGTCACCACAGACCCAAGTTCATAAATGCTGCAATACTGAAAATGCAAAGGCTTCCATCAATGGGCCATACGCTCAATCACCATTGTTTTAACTCACTATCAGATAGATAGTAGTCTCGCTGGCCAGCCTCCTCTCCCTTCCGTCCGAGGAGTCTGGCGCCACAGGTCTCCATAGCGGGATTGCGATGGGCGGCGCTTAGCGGCAGTGACCTTGGAAAATAGTTTCCAACAATCCAATTTGCCATTTTCAGCGTGTAGCAACGAGCTAGCGTGTAGGTTTCTGCCGTTAGCTCTTTCTAACTAGTTAGCGTTGTTGTTTTCACTGAGGCAGCAGGGCACTATTTACAGCGACACACAGGGAGGAGGGAGCGGAAGCCGCTCTGATTGACATGGTCAGAGCCAATGACAGAGTTTGAAATAAGCCGGGAGCGGATGCCACCGAAACAGTCGCTCCAATGGGACAGCAGAGTAGAGCAGGGGAGGGTTTATCCCAGTTATGGAGACCTGGAGCGCCAGACTCATCGGCCGGAAGGGAGAGGAGGCTGGCCAGCGAGACTAGATAGATAGTGACTTAACACATTTATTTAAATGAAAATTGAGTAATGTATGATCACTTTAAATCCACATAAGAAACATATACAGTGCAATACAAAACACCCAGTGGCGTGTCCAGGCCATTTTGAATGGGGTGACACATGGTGCGGCACAGACTGAAGCAAGGGGGCGGCACTGAGTGCAGCATTTAGGAAGGAAGTAGACAGCTTTCCCCTCGCCATAACGTAGCCTAAATGTTGAGCATTAGCACGCGGACGACATTCCTAGTCTCTCAAGCCAGACTGTCTCCTCTACATTCTGCCAATGAGACTTAGACAGTCAGTAATTCACGCCCACAGAACATGGACAAAGGAAGTTGTGGGGAAAAACACTTCACACCGGAGGAAGTGCGAATCACTTTCGTGACATATATATATATATATATAGTATTACAAGTGTAGTTTGGTGACAAGCTGAAACACCCCACGACCCCAGTTAACATCACAGATGACGCGTCCCAGCGCATGCTGTAGTATGTATATTTGAAACTATATATATATATATAATTCATGTGGTTTGTCTTAGACCTCCTGGGCCAGGCAGAACCACCATGAGGGCTGCATCTGGCCCCGGGCCGCATAATGCACAAGTCTGAGTTAGACAGACAGTGTATTCACCTCATGTAGCCACGCCCATTTGACCCGGTTGCAGGCCCGGCGCCACGAGGGGGCCTAAGGGGGCTTAGCCCCCTCAGTTCAATTTTCGGCCCCCTCACTTGAATTTTTTTTTTTTTTTTTTTTTTTTTTAAGAATAGTTAATCTATAAAGGCCAGTTAGGCAATGTTTGTACCTGACATGTTTAGGCTGCTGTTTCTGCAGTCTTCATCAAATTTGATCAGTTTAAGTTGATGTAGGCTACCCCCTGTAAACATAGCTCTGTTGTTTCAGAATTGGCAGGGAAGCGCTATTTGCTGTGATTTGGTTGTCACAAGGTGTCAGAGATGTAGCTATTTATTAAATTTGAACCTATGAACCCTTGAACCTCTATTAATGCCTTAATCTGCTGCTGTGAAATAAATGTTTTATTTGATTTTGAATAGTAGTCTTTCTTGTGTTGTTATTGCGCTTTTCAGAGGTTATTATGGTTAAAAAGTCCAGAAATAGGCATAGCGGGTATATAACCTATGTTTTACGATTTATCATATAAAAATAAAAAATAAATAAAAAATCAGCCCCCTCGCCAGTTATAACAGCCCCCTCAGTCATCTCATCCTGGCGCCGGCCCTGCCCGGTTGTGTGGTTGTGTCACGACTTCTGGCTAAAAAAAGAAAAAGGCCGGCTGCTCCAATATCATCTAACTCTGAATTAGCCAATTGTATGTAACACAAAATAAAAGCAAATGGCAATGTCTAAGAATGCAACACCATGTAAATGGCTCATTAATTCTCGCATACAAGGGAATAACATCTGCGGGTCTTATAGACATAAGTGGCTCGCGCTGCGCTCGGAGGAGACTGAAAACCATCTGAAGCTTTCTATGTTGGAATCCAGGTATGTTTTGTACAAGGACGTCTCTCAGTGTGTTGCTGTCAACTGCCCTTTTTGTTGTTCTTGTTGTTGTTGTTGTTGTTGTTGAGCTCATCTTTTTCCTCTTCGACTTGATTTGTATCACCCAGACCGCAGCTGCGGGCGATGTTCAACGTACGTATTCCTGCTCTAAAAACAACTTTCTTCTTCTGACGTTCTTTTGTATTTCGCGCCGTGACCAGCGGAAGTGTTAACACAACCCGGAATAATTTGGCCCACCCCCGCGTTAAGGTGAATACAACTGATTGAATGAGACACAAAGGGTAGCCTCAAAAAGCACAAGTCACTGGTGCAATAATTCCAGGTCTGTATGTCTGTCCTTCGTGTATCGAGAACCGTTTGTCGGATCGACTTCAAACTTTGGGAGTGCGCTTAGGGGGACCCGACGGAGTACAGTGGGGGGGGGGACGTCCACGGGGTGGTGCATGGGGGGAACGGGCACTGCACTAGTTTACTCTAATGAGAAAAGGAACAATTATTGATGGTTAAAACTAATTACATCACAAGAGTCGAATTCTAATGCGAATTCTAATTCTAAATCCAGTGGTGTATAAAGTACTCGAAAGCCATACTTGAAGAAAAGTACAGATATCTTCCCAGAAAAACACTTTGGTAAAGGTCAAAGTCACTCATTAAAATATGACTTACTAAAGTCTTAAAGTAGCTGATATTTTCTGTACTTAAGTATCCAAAGTGAGAGTCGCCCCCTCAGATTTTTTGGCTTGCATGACGCCCCTGTGTGTACAACCTCGCCCCTGTGTTCCCATATGCAACGCCTGTCTCCGCTCCAGCCCAAAATTGTCGTTCAGATTAGGCACTTATAGAGAAAAAAAGGTAAGGAACATAGATAGGCTCAAGGTGGAAAAATACTAAATTGTTCCTTTAATAGCAACATTGGTCCACAGCTCAAAATTTTATAATTTCACAAGAATGACTCCAAGCCTAATAATAATGAGACTTTAAAAACACGATTAAAAAAAACACGATTTCAGACGGAAGCCCGTCTTTATTGTCACACGAACACACTACAACACATGCATGCGGCCACAACACACACTCATGCTGACGGTGGCCGGTGAAATATGTCCTCTGCATTTGACCCATCCAGGCTTGTCCTTTCCTCCGGGGGGCAGGCCAGGAGCAGTGGTCGCTTTTTCTTTCCAGGGGACCATCATTGGACCAACTTCAGATGTTGTCGTCACTGGTCGGATGACGATCTTCTGCATGTTTTTAGTGGGGGGGCTATGTACGGAGGAACCCCCTGGGGGGTACGGGGAGAACATGCAAACTCCAGAAAGGCCCTTTCGACGAGATAGCCCACCTGGGCAGTAGGCACTGAAGATATGGGGGGAACACAACCACAGCGCCCACAGCGTCCCAGGTGAGAATCGAACTCAGGACCTTCTAGCTGTGAGGCGACAGCGCTACCGACTGCACCACCGTACCTCAACTTTATTGATTAGCAATACAAATGGTATCCCCCTAGTGGTCAATTAAGTTGTGGAATCATATCAAAAATCATGCTGGGCAATTTAGATATAATTTGTGATGCGCATGTGGAACCTGCGTTCTGTGTTCTCGAAGAAGAGATGGAGATGGATGTTTTAGATTAGATTAGATTAAATCACTTCATCGTTGGACAAGTGTCTTGCACAATTGTAAACAGTGCAGTACACGCTCCAGAACCGATAGTTCAGGCGGCGGCGCTGTGGAGCAGTCGAAACCCAAAATGACACAGCCGAAGAAGGCTGTGTCTGAGCGAAAAACTTTGGGACTTCCAGGTGAATAATGGCTCGGTATAGAGAGCCGCAGGAACGAGTTCAGAAATCATCGATGCTACCACTCCTGGTTCTTCACTGTTTTCACCTATGGGAGTTTTGAATGGGTTTTTGGCGCGATGCTTCTAATAATCTCTCTGGGCAACGCTGGCTTAATCAAACGCGAACCAGTGTTTAGTAATATCATCTTCACACACGAGGACCACTTTTATGAGTTTTGAAGCTTTTACGTGCCGTTAAAAGGGCGGCTAGCTAGCAAACGGCTAAATGAGACTACACTGTTGAGTCGATGGGGATATATACGTCAATAACGTCACCACTTCAAAGGACGAACACGGAAATGATCTTTCCCTCACCTGATTCAGCCCCGTTCAGCCCGGGGTAATCAGTGCACAGCAGCGCACACATCAACAACAGTCCAGGTTGAGTGCTGACGTGACGTGGAAGCCTATGCGACAGTGTGTAGTTCTGGATAGCTTGAGCTTTTTACTTCTAGGGCTCGCATTTACGCTACAAAACTCATGAAAGTGGTCCTCATGTGTGAAGATTATCCGACTGAACTCTGGTTCGCGTTTGATTAAGCTTGCCTTGCCCAGAGACCTTATTTGAAGCATCGCGGCAAAAACCCATTCAAAAATCCCATAGACAGAAACAGTGAAGAACCAGGAAGTCCGGGACTTCCGACTACAAAAATACGTCATCCCTGCGGCTCTCTATTGGAAACTACGGAAGATTTTGGAGTGCATTGGTGCCGTAGCATTGGATAACAACATTGTGTGTGAGGTAGGTACAGTTTTATTGTGATTGATAATGTGTAAATCGCGTGAAGCCATTGGAAACAACCTCCCAGTGGCTAGAGGACCCGCGCATCCGAGACTCTGAAGGAAGAATGAGTGATGAGTCTCGCGTTGAGGTTAGGAGACCACATGATTGCATGTAGCATATTAGTTGAAATGCCTCTTTTGCTTACATCAGATTTTTTTTTTTTTATATATTTTTTTTATATGATATTTTTATATCGTAAAACACAGGTTATATACCCTCTGAAAAGTGCAATAACAACACACGAAAGACTACTATTATTATTATTATTATTATTATTATTATTATTATTATTATTATTATTATTATTATTTTTTAAGTGAGGGGGCAGAAAATTGAACTGAGGGGGCAAAGCCCCCTTAGGCCCCCTCGTGGCGCCGGGCCGAGTCATTCATTCGGCTGCTACAAGAAGATACACTGCCAGCTGGCATCTTGCTTTGTGGTCAAAGTTTGATACCCTTTCTATCGCAACGTGTTATTGCAGCTGTTCACACAACACGGCCATCCCATTAACAGTGCAGCCACGGCTTGACAGCAACCAAGATGGCGACAGTGGGCGGGGTCTTAGTCACTTAGATACAAAAAAGTTAGGAAAATAGGGTCCAGGTTGAAAAATCCAGAAATGGTCCTTTAAACATGTCCTGTGAGAGTGGTCTTTCTTACCTTGAGCCAAGCGGACAGACACACACACACACGCTATGAGGATCAGTGTGTACAGGATCAGCAGCAGCACAGCACACACCAGCCAGGGGAAAGAGGCTGCAGGGGGGGCGGAGCTTGGAGACGGACTCTGGCCTGGAATGGCTGGAAGTGTATGTATTCATTACATCACAGCTAACTGTGCTTTCTAGACAGTCTTGCTAATATTAGATTAGATTAGATGGACATTTGATTGATGAGTCAGCCCTATGTTCCCTCAGCTCTATGTTCCCTCAGCCCTATGTTCCCTCAGCTCTATGTTCCCTCAGCTCTATGTTCCCTCAGCTCTATGTTCCCTCAGCTCTATGTTCCCTCAGCTCTATCTTCCCTCAGCCCTATGTTCCCTCAGCCCTATGTTCCCTCAGCTCTATGTTCCCTCAGCTCTATGTTCCCTCAGCTCTATGTTCCCTCAGCTCTATGTTCCCTCAGCTCTATGTTCCCTCAGCTCTATGTTCCCTCAGCTCTACGTTCCCTCTCAGCCCTATGTTCCCTCAGCTCTATGTTCCCTCAGCTCTGTGTTCCCTCAGTCATATATGTTCCCTCAGCTCTATGTTCCCTCAGCTCTATGTTCCCTCAGCTCTATGTTCCCTCAGCTCTATCTTCCCTCAGCCCTATGTTCCCTCAGCTCTATGTTCCCTCAGCTCTATGTTCCATCAGCCCTATGTTCCCTCAGCCCTATGTTCCCTCAGCCCTATGTTCCCTCAGCTCTATGTTCCCTCAGCTCTATGTTCCCTCAGCTCTATGTTCCCTCAGCTCTATGTTCCCTCAGCTCTATGTTCCCTCAGCTCTATGTTCCATCAGCTCTATGTTCCCTCAGCCCTATGTTCCCTCAGCTCTGTTCCCTCAGCTCTATGTTCCCTCAGCTCTATGTTCCCTCAGCTCTATGTTCCCTCTCAGCCCTATGTTCCCTCAGCTCTATGTTCGCTCAGATGAGTACCTAACACAATATTTCTGTTCACACACTGGTGAAGGCATGACCCGCCCTACTCTGCCTCTGGTTTACCCTGATATTTTACCCTTAACCAATTATCACTCCTCATCCCTGAAGCTAACCATTCACCCCCCCCTCATGCCTAACTTTAACCAATCATCGCCCCCCATGCCTAACCTTAGCCAATCATCACTCCCCATGCCTAAACCTAACCAATCCTCACCCAATGCCTATACCTAACCCAATCAGAGGCAGAGTAGGGCATGTCATGCCTTCACCATCCTGGGATTACTCTCCCCCCCCCCCCCCTTAACCTCAGGTACCTAACCATAACCCTGATCCTGAGGGAACATAGGGCCTAATTTGGATGTGGGGCAAATTCATGAGGCAACATAGGGCTGAGGGAACATACTGTAGGGATTACACCCCCGATTGGGAGAAGATAACTTTAATTGTCTCACCCCTCACAGCCAGCCAACTCTCCGGTGAGAAACCTTTCTTGGGGTGCTCACACTTGTAGAGGCCTTCATCTGACATGGACACTCGTATGGCCATATTTCCTCCAGACCTAGACCCGATGAAGTCGCCATCTTTGTAGAAATGAGCGGTGAAGTCAGAGCTGGACTGAACCTCATCTTCATTGTTCTTGGAGGAACAGACAAGTGTCAGCTCCTCTCCCTCCGTCACAGGAAGAACAGGACTCTCCAGGACCACAAGTTCAGCTGGACAGATAAGAGCAAACACTTAGGTGTCGTTGTTCAAGAAATAAACAAATACAAATAAAGACAAAACTGCCTTGGATAACAGAAAAAAAGACTATGTCGTTTGAAGGGATCTAAAAAACACACAAATACCCTGTAACCTTGACTCACACACCTTGAAAACACACTCACACTATTAGGTGCAGACCAGCCAGAAACAGACATGTGACACATTTTGCGTCCCAAAACAATTTTAACAGTGCATGTAGTCGGATGGGATAATATATTCAATATAATCACAATACAAAAATGTCACATATGTATCATGGGCACACACAAAAAGAAATCGCAATATTTGCTCATTGTTATTCACAAATGAGATGCTTGACCAACACAGTTTCACAAACTCTCCATCCAAATTATACATAACATATGTTACTCATTTAGTTAAAAAAAAATTGTAAAACAGGGGCTTTTGTTATTTAAATGTTTTCTTTGTTCTTAACAAAAGCCCCACTGCTGCCACGGCTACTGCGAAAACTAAATGAGTAACATCTGCATTACTGACACTTTTGTAATGTCATTTTTAAATTGTTTACATTCTAGCAGCCAATGGCATCGCTAGAAAGATCTGTGTCTCAGAAACACAATTCTGCACACTGTCAGTGAACTCATTACGTCATAAGTTGTGTCGAGTCCTGAACCCCATACAGTATGTACCACTTACTGTACCGTACTGTACCGTATGCTAGCAGATTGTCTCATCTCTAGTACATTTTGTATTATGGGCTTACTGGTTACAGTGATGTTGACGGGTTCGCTGCATCCGCCCTCTCTGGACTGGCACCAGTACCGCCCACTGTCTGATGGGTAGGCATCCTCAATGACGCAGGAGGTCTCCTTCTTTATTCCCCAGCCGGACTCACAGGTCACTGAAGTCTTAGCTTTGGTGTTCCTCCTCACCGTCCAGTCGGTGGAGTTCTCCGGCACCTCACAGACCAGAGTGATGGAGTCGTACCCGAAGAACTGAGATCTGTCGGGTCGGACGATCAGAGTGGCTGCAGGAGACAGAGTGACGTCACACAGGCTGGTCGGTCACACACAAAAGCTAAAGTCCCTGGAAACCAAAATCCACAAAAACGTTCTAACTATGTTATTTAGGGTCTTATGTTAGTAATTGTGTGCCTCCGAAATTATTATACATTACTTTCAACCCAAAGCCTTAAAATCGACACTTTTCTACAAGATACTACAAGGTACTTCCTCATTGAAGAGAGCAGTGCGCGAGGTGCCCAAATGCAGAATCTTATGACGTCATAAGCTCTATATAACCTTTGTACACGCGCGCCATCTGCCCTTCTCCTTTTGTCCATTCTTTGCCCCCTCAGCGCTCGCTCAGTGTCTGTCTGTCTGCCTCCCTCCCACTCTGTTTGCCGAGCGCTATGCTTCTCTCTCTCTCTCTCTCTCTCTCTTTCCCTCTCTCTCTCTCTCTCTCTCTCTCTCTCTCTCTCTCTCTCTCTCTCGGGACTAGTGAGAGAGCAGGCAGCATAGCGCTCGACACAGCACACAGAGTGGGAGGGAGACAGAAGCGCTGAGCAGAGATCTCTTCCTCTCAGTACGCTATGCGCGGAGCAACGCGCGAACATACACACACACACACACACACACACACACACACACACACACACACAGACACACACACACACACACACACACAAACACTCTCTCTCTTTCTCTCTCTTTCCTTCTCGGAGGTCTCCTCCGAGAGAGAGAAAGAGAGAGAAATTTCCCTGCTGCATGGGACACGCCCACACAGTCCGCGGGAGAAAATACACTCTAAAAACTAATTGATTCTCATGACTTTTGCCATGACTGTCAAACCTAAATTTATATACTTTGCGACGTTCATCATCGTTCAAATTTGGTTGGTGGCTTATTAACATAGGGTCCTGTGATGTGATGAACTCAAAATGCTAAATAATAAAGAAATATTTCTGGTTTCCAGGGACTTTAAATGATGCTTATCAGCTTTGACAGTTGACACAGGAGAAGAAAGAGACTTCAGGTAAAATGGGCCAAATACAATGAAATGCTACTATGGGGACTAGCATGATCACAATGAAATGCTACTAACGTCATCACACTGAATACAATTGGACACATTGAATCTCAGCTTTCCAGTCGTACCCAATTCATGCAATTCCAAAACTGTTTAGGGACCCCGGTATGCAGAAATAGAATTCAAATAGAATAGGCAGAAAATAATATATTTATACTGCGTGCAAAAACATTGCATGTCTGTTTTTCTTCCCAAACCTGCATGTGATTAGTTTCATTCCGGCGTCCTTGTTACAGACTAGACCGATCACACTGGCGGGCGACTCGCGGCCTGCAGCGAGGGCTTCCGCGTCTGATCTATTCTTGAGGGTGCAATGCTGAGGGTGCAACCGTGCAATGCATGCTCTTGCATCACATTATGTGACCATCACTGGTCTTTCATGGATACTATGAACCTGTTTTGCACTCTCAGTTTCTGTGTAGGCTACTGCGTGTAAGAGAGTGTGTCTATGTGTTCCATCTTTAGCTGAAGACTGTGGGCCATTTTAGCTATAGCTGGTTAATGGGCTAGTACCTAAAATTACTTTTCCTGTTTCCTTTACTTTTGTTTGTTAAAAAACCTGTTTTAAAGGGCAACATTATTCATAAGCTTTTTTCTTTATACAATATAAGCTTACTTAGAATTGATTTATTATCCCCCTAAACAGTGATGAGTGAACATTTGAAATGTTCTATGCCATTCTCACTAACCAGATGAATTCTCTGTTGTCCTCCATGTAACACTCTGCCCCGCCTCCTTTAGCAACCTCAGACCAATCAAAACTATTATTACATGTCAAAGTGTTGCAGCAACAACATGAGAATGAGATCAGTTATTGTGATTGCCTGTAAACATTTTAAAGCCTATGATGCTTCAACGTTATCTGGCCCATTTTAGACTCGCCCCCCCTATACCTATCCAGGCTATCCTATATTCTGCACCAGGGGTGTGTTCAATCTGTTTAACGTTTTGCACCGTGTGCTACATTTTCTGGGTTGAACATCATGTGTCCTCTAAACCAACGGTTTTCAAAGTGTGCCTCCCCTTGGGGGCGCAAGCCAACTTCAGGGGAGGCGCGACGTGATGCGGAAAAATCAGAGAAGAAAATGCACAGCCTCCACCGGACATATCCAGAGGAGAAACCAGGAAGAAGGAAATCGAAATGTATGTACATTTGTATGTACATCAAACACATATATGGTCATATTTTTGTATCTGTTGGGGAGCTATTTCAGACGAATTTGACTAGATATATGGGGTTGGGGAACTGTCTGTCCGTGCTGGTCAGCCACAGACACAGACCATAGGAGTTGAACATGCAGAGAATGCAACACTCGATACAATGCACGGTATCCCGCTAGTTAAGAAACAAAAAAACAAACAAACATTAAAAGTCTTTCAGAGTGGATAAAGATGTATAAAATGTTTAAAAGAAGATATTTGGAAAAAGAAGGATAAAGAAGTTTTAAAATATTAAAGCATTATACGATAAAGATGTTTACATCACTTTTGAAACTCGTTGTTATGCCAACAATAGCTGCCAATGGCAATAATAATGGGAGTGTGTGTGTGTGTGTGTGTGTGTGTGTGTGTGTGTGTGTGT